>NC_084592.1:48988719-49143719 GCF_033807715.1 Cololabis saira
TTACATTCAGTCAATGAGTTTCATTCCACATATAAAGTATATAAAGTCCACCTTTCCAGTATTTTATTTACTGCTCAGCCGGTAATCTTTTTTTTTTTATAATTTTTTTTATTGAGATCAATAGCCAAAGTAACAATGGTACATACATATTCATAACTATTTCGAAGAGAAAAAAAAAAAACAATAGAAAGATCACTACATTCAGTGACCGTAGTGTACCAAGTATAACTAAAAGAAAATCACAAGTCAAAGATTTTTTTCCCTTTTTTTTAACCCCTCCAACATAGAAACATAAAAATAAAAAAAATAAATAAAATAAATGGATATAAAATTATAGCAGGATAAGAATTAATTACGCAAAAAAAAAAAGAATAGAGAATAGATAAATAAAAAGAAAATAAATAAATAAATAAAATATATATATATAAAATAAAAAAAGAAAAAAGAAAACAGCTCACTAAACTATTACTCTAAACACCATAATGCAAATACACACCCACACATAAATAAAATTGCAAAAAGGAAAGAAAAGGTATATGAAAAACACCTGAATGAGTGCCAAGCACTATACAGGCACCTCTAAGTGGGTAACACTTTTAAGTTTGAAACATGGGATATGAAATGTTGCCATCTTTGATAGAACTTTTCAGTACTACCACGACTGGAGTACCTGATTTTTTCAAGCTTCAGAAAAGACATCATATCCTTAAGCCACATAGAAATTGAGGGACTTCCAGCAGATTTCCAATGTAACAATAATGTACGCCTTGCTATCAAAGACGTAAAGGCAACAACATCTCTCTGGGCTGAGTTTAAATTCAGTGAGGAATCCGGAATCCCAAATATGGCGATGAGAGGAGAGGGCTTCAGATTAATTTTAAAGACCATAGAGATAGTCTTAAAATAATTCAACCAAAAATCATATAAGCAAGGACATTGATAAAACATGTGGCCAAGGTGACAAGGAGAGCACTTACATTTATCACAGATATCGGGAACTCCAGGGTAAATACTAGCAAGACGAGCTTTAGAGTAATGAGCCCTGAAAACTACTTTAAACTGAATCAAGCTGAGGCGGGAACAGGAAGATGATGTCCTAACACGGCTCAGAGCTTTGTCCCAGGTCTCCTGATCAATTTGTATTCCCAACTCTCTCTCCCATGAATTTCTAATCTTGTCACTGGAATAGTTGTTTAGTGTTAATATAAAATTATAGATATTAGATATAAGCCCCTTTTTGTGCGGACTGTATGAAATAACACTCTCCCAGGTCTGTACTGAAGGTACAGGGGGGAAATCAGGAAATGATTTAGAAACACAATTCCGAATTTGAAAATAACGAAATAAATGGGACCTTGGTAACTCATAATTTGAAGATAGATTGGTAAAGCTGTCAAACTGTCCGGAAGTGTATAGATCTCTAATTTGATTGATGCCCTTGTCTTGCCAAATTGAAAACCCGGAATCTAAAATAGAGGGTGGAAACAGATGATTCTTGGCCACAGGGCCTGAAGCAGAGGCAATCAAAAAATTGTGACAACGTCTAAATTGAAACCAGACTTTAACCGTGTTGAGGACCACTTGATTATCTGTATATAGTGCAGGTTTTGCAGGCAACGAGGAAAAAAATTTATTTTTTTTTTTTCATTTCATTTCATTTATTCCGTTCATGGTATATCTTCTTACAATGTTGTACATAATTCCAAGAAGTACACATTATCACCATGACGAAAAGGAGCAGGAAGAAGAAAACTTATGTTACCTGCCCCTCTCTGTAAATACAATTACATTTACTTGCTGAACACCTATCTATCTATACATATATAAAACAGCCATAAAATGTCGTTTCGTTTTTCTCTGGTGTTTTTTTTCTTGTTATTTTTTTTTGCTATTTATTTTTATTTTTTTTCTTTATCGTAAATGACTGAGTTACCAGGAAATCAAATAGTTATGGGGTCTGACCACAAAGCGTATGATTTTGAATATCAGGTAGATCCGGAGTGTCACGTGTTTAATAACTTTATTGACACTTGTAAATATTATTCTGATGATGAGCTAAATGACAAAATTGTAAACAATAATAATAAGAGCAGGAATAGAAGACCCCCTGCAAGATAGCAATTCCATTCTGCACCAGGCGGAGCTAAATGATTTTAACCAGTAGCAGATTTTTTGTATATTAGCTGCCCAATAATATAACTGAAAATTGGGCAGAGCAAGTCCCCCGCTGAGTCTGCATCTCTGCAGCAAAGACTTACGAAGTCTAGGTGGTTTCCCATCCCAGATAAAACCGCTAATAATTTTGTTCAATGAATCAAAGAAAGATTTTGGCAGAAAAAGAGGAATTGACTGAAATAAGTAAAGGAATTTGGGTAAAATATTCATCTTAACGGCATTAATCCTACCCAAGAGGGAAAGAGGAAGATTACGCCATTGCTGCAAATCAGAAGTAACTTTTGCAATGAGGGGGGAGAAATTAGCGGATGCTAGGCCAGATAATGAGCGTGTTACGTTTATACCAAGATACTTAAATCCATTTAACTTAAGTGTAAAAGGTAAATCAGACTGTTGGAGATCACATGCAGCTAAATTTATGGGAAAGCACTCACTTTTATCCAAATTCAGTTTATAACCAGAAAAAGAGCTGAAATTATTTAAAATATTCTGGACATTAGGGACCAAACTCAATGGATCCGACACATAAAGCAACAAATCATCTGCATATAGGGATAATTTATGTACAGTTCCATTTCGGATGATCCCAGTGAATGAATGGGAAGAGCGCAAAGCGGAGACAGGGGCTCAATTGCAATTGCAAAGAGCAACGGCGATAATGGACACCCTTGCCTGGTACCACGGCCAAGGGGAAAATAGTCAGAGAAGATATCATTTGTGTGGACACTGGCTTTTGGGGATGAGTATAAGAGGCGGATCCAGGAAATAAATGTATCATTAAATCCAAACTTTTTCAAAACAGCAAACAAGTACTCCCACTCCACCCTATCGAATGCTTTTTCAGCATCCAGGGATACTACGATTTCGGGAACATGAGAGCATTGCTTTGAATAGATTATATTGAAAAGAGTGCGTGTATTGAAAAATAATTGACGTCCCTTAATAAAGCCATTTTGCTCTTCAGATACGACCAGTGGTAGAACCCTCTCCAAACGAGTAGCAATTACCTTGGCTAACACTTTTACATCAGCATTCAACAAAGACAACGGTCTGTAAGAACCACATAATGTCGGATCTTTATCCTTTTTATGAAGCAAAACTATAGTAGCCTGTGTCAGAGTCAGTGGTAAAGTACCTCGTTCTAATGATTCATTAAACATTGCCAAAAGTAAAGGAGCCAATTTTTCAATAGATTTTCTGTAAAACTCGATAGGAAACCCATCAGGCCCCGGAGCTTTATTTGATTGCATTGCTTTGATAGAATTTGTTACTTCAGTGAGGCTAAGTGGAGAGTCCAAGCCACTGCCCACCTCCGAACCAATAACAGGGCCATTAAGATCATGAAGAAATTCATTCATGTTTTTTGAGTTAGTAGGAAATCTGATGTATATAGAGAGGAATAAAATGATTTAAATATAGAATTGATTTCTTTGGGGTCTGTTGCAATGACACTTTGGGTCTTTTGTATCCCATTTATGAACCGAGAACTTGCCTGACGTTTTAGTTGATGTGCCAATAGGCGGCTAGCTTTGTCACCGTATTCATAATATGAAGCCCGACTATGTAATAATAACCTTTCCGCTTCTTTGGTTGAAATTAAATCAAATTCTAATTGTAAATCAATCCGCTGTTTATACAGCTCAGGAGTAGGGTTTAAAGCATATCTTTGATCTAAATTATCAATGGCAGTAGACAGTTCGGCCAACCTCGCATTGCGTCTCTTATCCGAAAATGAGGAGTAATATATGATCTGACCTCTTAGGTAGGATTTAAGTGTTTCCCATAGTAAAGAATATGAAGTAGATTCATTTTTATTAAACAATAAAAATTCATCGATTGAGTGAGAGATAAAATCACAGAATTCCTTTTCCGCCATCTGAACATCTAACAGTAGTGGTGCATGATCCGATATAATTATACTCAAGTAGTCAGAGGAAACTATACAGGAATTTAAAGACTGATCTATAAAAAAATGATCAATCCTGGAGTAAGAATGGTGTGCCTTAGAGAAAAAAGAAAATTTTTGTACAGATGGATTGCGGGATCTCCAGGGGTCAACCAAGCCATTACGATTCATAAAATCAGAGAATGCTTGAGACATGGAAGATATATTCAGACTACGAGGATTGGAACGATCTAACGCTGGATCGAAGACACAATTCAAGTCGCCTCCAAAAATTAACAAATGTGAATTCAAAAAAGGTATTTTACTCAGCAGGCTATTGGCAAAACCAGCATCATCAAAGTTTGGGGCATATACGTTGACTAATAAGACTTTTTTATGCATTAACAACCCTGCAACTATGACATACCTGCCATTCTTATCAGCTATGACATTGGTGGGTGAAAACTGAACTTTCTTACTGATTAGAATAGCGACTCCTCTGGATTTGGAGTCGAACTCTGAGTGAAAAACTTGACTCACCCATGGGCGCTGCAACCTATGATGGTCTTTAGTCTGAAGATGAGTCTCTTGTAAGAGAACTACAGAGGGCTTTAACTTTTTCAAGTGTGTAAATACCTTCGACCTTTTTACTGGATGTCCCATGCCCTTGATGTTCCAACTAATGAAACGAAAAGATGTGCCTGGCCCAGCAATATCAGAACTTATGGTGTTATTACTCATTTAAGAACATAAAAAAAATATATATATATAATAGAATTTAAAAAAAAATAAAAGATAAAAATAAAATAAATAATAAAGGTGAGCTGAGTTAAAACACCCTCCCCCCCAAAACCCTGAACAAGTACACCCATAATCCCCATAAAGAACAAGAACAGTGGAGACAGCAGTGTCATTTTGAAAAACGGTTGTTCACAGCAAAATAGGAACAACTCAGAAACAGAGTAACCAATGGCAGAAGAACAAAGCGAGAAGTGACTCCCACCAATTTCAAAAAAGAAATAAAATATGTGCAATATTGATAAAACATATAAAAAACAACCTACATTGGGAGTTCAGCAAAAAAAAAAAAAAAGCGCGGCTCACCCTGGGATCAAAGTCTTCACATAAAGCATCGCCTCCTCCGGAGAGGTAAAGTACTTCTCTGCACCCCCATGAGTAATACGTAGCTTCGCCGGGTGCAAAAGTCCATACCTGACTCCTTCAATGTCCCGGAGAACACGCCTGACACCGTTGAAGGCAGCGCGAGCACGGGCCACCTTCGCAGTATAATCCGGGAAGATCGATATCACTTTGCCCCCAAATTTGATTGCCTGAGGCTCTTTTGCACGACGTAAAATGTCGACACAATCATTGTAGTAGTGGAGCCTGCACACTATGGCTCTTAAACTTAAACTTAAACTTTATTTATTTGTATAGCGCCAAATCATACAATATAAAATGCAACACATGGTGCTTTACATGCAGAATAAAATAACAATAAAAAAACACAATTTAAAACATTCCATACGACCCCACCCCCCACGCGTACACACACACTCACTCACACTCATATACCTGTGCACACACTCACACGCCCACACCCACACACACACACACACAATAAGTGGACTGGTGACATGGCTTAGCACTAACGATCCAGGTGAGGAAAACACTACCTATGGGTGGCCGTCCACACCGAGAGGCATCACCGACCACGACCACCAGAAGCATCCCCACAGAGACCCCCCCAACCCGGACAGACCGGGGCAGACCCCACACAGAAGGTGGAGCCCCCCCCCAGCTACCCAGGCCTGAGGGATCCCCATGACGACACCCCCATGGGCGGAGCAGGCACACCTCCCAGTGTGAACGACCCCCCTGAGGAAACACTGGAGCTAAAAACTAAAAGATTAAAAGAAAGTAAAAAATGCCTAAAAGTGTAAAATTTTAGAGAAAGCTATATAAAACTTAAGATGAATAATAAATAACATAAAGTAAAAAGTCACTAAAATGGATTAAAGTTTTAGAGATGATAAAAGAGCTAAAGAAGTACACACAATACATAGCTAAAAACACTAGGTAAATGAGATCAGATAAAAGCCAAACTAAAAAGGTGTGTCTTGAGCCTCCTTTTAAAAATATCAACATTCTCTGCGGCCCTGAGGTTCTCTGGCAGGCTGTTCCATAAAGAGGGGCCATAATGGCTGAATGCAGCCTCACCGTGGGTTTTGGTCGCGGTTCGGGGAATGGTTAAAAGGCCGGTACCAGAGGACCTCAGGGTCCGTGAGGGTTGATACAGTAAAAGCAGATCAGATAAATAAGATGGCCCAAGACCGTTAAGACACTTAAAAACTTGGTCGCTCACCCGGTTTAGGTTTGGGTTGAGTGGTCCGGTGAGACCGATCAACCAGGGGTAACTTCTCCATCCTGAGCGCTTCCTTGAGCATTGCGGCCACGGCTGTGGGGGAACAAGAATCGGGGCCCTCTGCGACACCGAGAATCCTGATATTGTTGCGGCGTGATCTTGACTCTAAGTCCTCACATTTTTCCTCCAGCATAACAACTTTGGCGGTGAGGCGGTCAATCGATGCTTTCATCTCGACTACGTCATCAGTGCATCCCGAGAGCGCCTCTTCCACGTCTCCCATTACTCCCGTTAGCTTAGCCAACTTAGCATCGGTACTAGCCTTGTCATTAGCTAGTTGAGACTTCACCGATTGCAGTTCAGACTTGATAGATGACAAGGCATCACCTAGAACTTCTTGCAGCTGCTTTCTTATGATCCCAGCAATATCCTCTTTCAGAGAAGCCATTAAGTCCAGTTTTAGGGTATCGTGTCCATACTGGGCGGTGACGGGGCTGATTCAGATGCGGCAGCCTGTGAGCACGGCTTCAGGTGCGTCTGAATAGTGCGGGATTTACCCTTTCCCGTCATTGCAAAATGGCCAAAAAAAACTATCAACGGGCACAATGTGCAACCAACAAGATAAAATGATAGGTTGAGTTACAAAAAAGCACAGTTGGATAACACTTATAATAGAAATTGGCAGGAGCCACCGAATACACGTCCTACTCCATCAAGCGCTCGGCCACTCCTCCTCAGCCGGTAATCTTAAGGAGAAGGTCAGTTTTCCTCCACTATCGTGCTCCAGTCGTCCTCTGATGGCAGGTTTTTCTGCAGCCGTTTCCGTGGAACGGTGTTTGTCCTGGGACAGAAATCCATCTGGGGTTTTACCAGATACAACGCAATAAAGGAAATGTTTTAGTCCCAAAGTTGTCTGTAATTCTTTTAGTTTATTTTTTTGGTCAAAAAGGTTTAGGCTGAAGCCTCATGGCTTATTTTGCCTATTCTTTTCAACAAAAGGCAGAACTACAGAAAAGGAAAAAAGATACTAATAAGAAGAAAAACGAAACGAACGAACAAAACAAAGAAAATGAACAAAGAAGAAAAGAAAATAAATGTGGTCACTCACGATTGAGGAGCATAATTTAGACAGTTGGATATTTAATATCAAGATCATTTATATTAGTGTTCTATATTTATCTATTATTTTAGATTCATAATTTTTTTTAAATTTCTCAATTGAGCTATTTTTTAGTTCCTCATCCAGGCGGTTCCATAGTTTCACCCCTTTGACACTGATACACCTGGACATTCTTCTTCAGGGTAATAAGGAATAAGGAATAAGGGATAAGGAATAAGGAATAAGGAATAAATAAGGAATAAGGAATAAGGAATAAGGAATAAGGAATAAGGAATAAATAAGGAATAAGGAATAAGGAATAAGGGATAAGGGATAAGGAATAAATAAGGAATAAGGAATAAGGAATAAGGAATAAGGGATAAGGGATAAGGGATAAGGAATAAGGAATAAGGAATAAGGAATAAGGGATAAGGAATAAGGAATAAGGAATAAGGGATAAATAAGGAATAAGGAATAAGGAATAAGGAATAAGGAATAAGGAATAGGGAATAAGGAATAAGGAATAAGTGGAGTGTTCTGTCATCAGCATCTCTTCTGACTCTGGAAACCCGGCCGTTTAAACTTCAGTTTTGGAGTGATAAAGAATCGTTTCTGTTTTCCAGCAGAATTCCCGTCAGGCTCTCGAACTTTCCAAACATCTCAGTCGTCCTGGAACTTTCCCAAACATCTCAGTCCTCACATTTCTCAAGGACAGATTCTCATTTCTGTCAACCTGGAAAGTGGAAGTTTTTGGAACTTTGTAATCTTTTATAAATGTGTGATATTAGATGTTTACTGTCTTTATCCTCTGAATGTCGTCCTTGACAACGTTAGGATCTACAGGACTGTACAGGAAAATTAGAATATTGTGATAAAGTTCTTTATTTTCTGTAATGCAATTAAAAAAACAAAAATGTCATCCATTCTGGATTCATTACAAATCAACTGAAATATTGCAAGCCTTTTATTATTTTAATATTGCTGATCATGGCTTACAGTTTAAGATTAAGATTCCCAGAATATTCTAATTTCTTGAGATAGAATATTTGAGTTTTCTTAACCCTTGTGTTGTCTTTGGGTCAAGGGAGGGTGAAGGGAGAAAAGAAGGAATGAAGGAAGGAAGTAGGAAAGGGAGTAAGGAAGGGAGAAAAGATGGAAATAAGGGAGAAAAGGAAAGAAGGGAGGGAAGAAGGAATGGAGAAAAGGAAAGAAAGAAGGGAGGGAAGAAGGAAGGAATGGATAAAAGAAGGAAAGAAGGAAGGAAAAACAAAGAAAGTAATAAAGGAAGGAATGACGAAAGGGAGGTAGGAAGAAAAAGGAGTAAAGGAGGGTAAAAAAGGAGGAAAAGAGGAAAGGAAGAAGAAAGGAGAGAGCATGGCAGGAGGAAAGAAGGATAGAAGAATTGGGTCATTTTGACCCAAAGACAGTACAAGGGTTAAACTGTAAGCCATGATCAGTAATATTAAAATATATTTCAGTTGATTTGTAATGAATCCAGAATGATGACATTTTTGTTTTTATAATTGCATTACAGAAAATAAAGAACTTTATCACAATATTCTAATTTTCTGAGACAGTCCTGAACTTTCTTCCTCCTTTATTTAAACATCCTTTAACTTTAGTTTGGGTTTTTTTGTCATACGATGAAAATTCAAATCTGATGAAACTAAAGTTGCTTTGGTTTTTCTGGAGGAGATAAAGACGTGATGAGCAGCTGCAGGACAGACGGACGGCTGGACGGACGGGGGGACAGACGGCTGGACAGACGGGTGGACTTTGGACCGTCGGGCCGTCGGGCAGGTGAGTCGTTAAAGTGATGACAAGACGGTTGCTACGGTTACCAGGCTGGTTGCTAAGGGTTACCAGGCAACGGCTGAGCAGCCGCGCGGCCGTCCATCCGTGAGCAGCTCGGGCGGCTAATGGTTAACACGCAATCAATGTCTCCGTCCCCGTCCCCGGCTCCGGCTCTGTCCCCGACTGCGTCTCCGTCCCCGTCTCGCAGGGACAGGACATGTTTCAGGTTCAGAACTTTTAAAAAGACGGAGAAGAATAAAAAGTGTTGATGCTGAAACAGGAAACCAGGACTGATCCTCATTTCTGATTCTACTAACACTGAATAATCATTATTACTCTATACTGGTGTGTGTGTGTGTGTGTGTGTGTGTGTGTGTGTGTGTGTGTGTGTGTGTGTGTGTGTGTGTGTGTGTGTGTGTGTGTGTGTGTGTGTGTGTGTGTGTGTGTGTGTGTGTGTGTGTGTGTGTTTTTGTGTGTGTGTGTGTGTGTGTGTGTAAAAGGTCAGATTAGATTATTCATCAAGAGAAAACACTGGACTATCTGGTAAACTCTAAAACTGTAAAACTGGATAAGTTAGTTCAACTCAAACTTAAACTCAAACCAACGCCTAAAACCATTTAAGTTTATTAACTCAAACAATTCAAGTATAAAAAAATATTCCATTGAGGTTCAATGAACTAAAATATGTATTGTTAAGGTAACAATAGTCAATAGTCAGTCACCTCCAATACTTGGATACTTCCCATACGTCTTCCAACTTAACCAGGTGTAGCCAATCTTATCATTTTTATAGATTTTTGTTTAATGTTTCTGTATTTAGTTATACTGTTTTTTCCCCCCTCATTGTTATAAATTGTATCTGCTTTAATGCTCTGGATGGATGTAAATGGAGAAACTTCTCAAGCCCCTGGAGGGTTTTTAGGCTTTCTCCTTCACATTTCTGTCTACTTTTATATTGTGTTACAAATGTTTTTTATATGTGAAAACAAATAAACAAACAAATAAACTTGGTTAAATAAATGTGATAGTACCATTTCATTCAGTAAACTGAACTTAAAACTAATACGTATTATTATACACTCATATGTCGTATTTCCTTCAGACTTATTTAAAAAGTGTTGATTGTGTTAATTTGCATCAAGTCAGACTAATTTAACTGAATCTTCTTTACATAAATGTTAGCGCTTAAGTTAAAGTTACTCAGTTTTATTCCTGTAAATTAAATGATCACATTCTAGTCAAAACTTCTACCTCGATTCACTTTAGGAAACTGATTCCCTTAAACCATTTTAGTCGTCATAACTTAAATAACTCAACTTTAAGTTGCTTTAACACAAACACAGACATCTTATACCATCAAACATTTATCTAATTCATTTTTGAGTTATCTTAACTGATTAGAATGAGTGACACAACCTTTTCCAAAGTTTAAGTTATTTCCACTTAGGTCTGTGATTAAGATGTTGTTAGTTTTACAGCGTTAGCAGATCTTCTTCCAGACACTTCAGACTTCACAAAAACACTAATCTAAATCGCTGAACAAAATGGAATTTAATTCCTTGAATAAAATGAGTATAGCCAAAAAAAACCAACATTAATTGATACTCTTGTTATTGTTTGTATTGACTGAATAAAGGAAAGAAAAACAGACTAAAAGTGGTCAAAGTGTGAGAAAGTGTTTGTGACAGAATTAAAGAAATAGAGGGTTTAATTCCAGCTCGTTAAGCTCATTTCTGTTTTAATTCAGTGATACTTTAATACTTTATTAACGGCAGGTTTTGTAGAAACTACAGTGGAAACAGTGGACGGTGCTCGGTTTCCATCTAGTGGTTAAATGCAGGAACTGCAGGTAAAACTGACCCTTTAGTGAGAATATTGTTCACACGTTTTACGTTTATACAGTCCAGTTTAAAAATAAAGTTATTTGTACCAAAGTTGATCCAAGTGCTTATTTGTTAAATCAGTCAGTTTTCCTAAAAGCTGTTGAAGAAAAGAAACAGTGAGTTAATAATAACGGAGTGACTATTTGCACCACGGTAGAAATATCAGGCCCTGAGATATTAATACTATTAATATATACTGATTTATAGTTATATGTAGATATGTCGATACATAGATTTATAGTAATTTTTATGTCTATAATTGGAGGTAAATCTATGAACCAGTGTATATATATCATATCTACTCTTATATTCATGGGTTTCAGTCACGTGACATTTTTTGTTGTCAGCGCCATCTTGAGGACCGACCGAGGACCTTTCCGTCGCGCAGCCAATATGACGTCTCACCTAATAACTCACTTAACTCCCGAAGAACAGCAACGGTATCTACAGAAAATTGACACTTTAGGTTTCGATCCGTATCTAATATCTAATCAATTACTGACTCCACTCCAGTCTGCCAAAAACCTGCCAGATTTGTCGTTTGCGGACATATATATCTACCTGGTCCACAATCCTTCTCCATACACCGGCAAAGCTCTCAAAGCTTTTAAAGTACCAAAGCTTACCGCTACTTCACATCAGGATGGGTTAAAGATGCCAAACTTCATCAAAGCATATGCCAGCTATGATAAATGATCTGAAGGTTTTTTTTTTTTTTTTTTTTCTCTTGTAAGCACTTTGAGATTTCCGAATGGAAAGTGCATTATAAATTAAATTCCTTATTATTATTATTATTATGTGGAGGCCAAAAAAATGTTGGTGGTAACAGGAAAGGTAAGTGACAGTCTGTTGGTGAATAGCATGAGCATTGAATTGCCTGCACAGGATACGTTTATGTAATGAAAAGTAAGAAGGCAGTTCACTTTTTCAGTAACGTTACTACTCTAGAAAGTAAAAGCATATCATCATGTCACCATAAAACTTTATTAAAACATAAAATATGATTTATTATATTATTAATGCAAATGTTCATCTTGCGCTCCCGATCTCCTGCGCGGTGCGTCCCGTGACGTCTCCATCACCAAGCGGCTCTCCCAAATCCAACTCAGCCTGGATCATTTCTCGTGTCCTCTGCTTTTCCCCACATCTCAGTAATGATCTGACATGCTGACATGCTGGCTGCATTTAACACCACGAACACGCCGCTCATTCACGCTGTTTGCTGTTTGATTGCGTCACCCCACGCAGTTATTAATTGTTTTTTTTTTCCCCCACTTACAGGACCCTTTCTCTCCCTCCCGTCCGATGTTCCAGGACCTATATAATAATAGGATATTATTTATTTCTGCCACTTTATTGAGGTTTTTGTGGTGAAATGAGGAGGAATCATAGAGATAACTTCTCATTTCAACTAACTGGATCAGCCGTTCCTCATCATGACTTCCTACAGCGCTTTCAACCGGCTTTCAACACGAGTGACAGGAAGAAAATAAAAGAACATTTAAACATCACAATATCCCACGGCCCACTTAAAGCACTGGTAAAAGGTCAATCCCGTTTTTTTAGACTTATTATTGTCGCATCCCACGGCACAACAGATAGACGGCATGCTGAAAGTCAGTCCTAAAGATGGCGCTGCGAGTACTGTGTGACGTCACATGATATCCATGAATTAAATATGTGTTCTAGGTGGGGGGGGGTGAGTGTTCTAGGTGGGGGGGGGGGGGGTGAGTGTTCTAGGTGGGGGGGGGGTGAGTGTTCTAGGTGGGGGGGGGGTGAGTGTTCTAGGTGGGGGGGGTGAGTGTTCTAGGTGGGGGGGGGGGGGTGAGTGTTCTAGGTGGGGGGGGGGTGAGTGTTCTAGGTGGGGGGGGGGTGAGTGTTCTAGGTGGGGGGGGGGGGTGAGTGTTCTAGGTGGGGGGGGGGTGAGTGTTCTAGGTGGGGGGGGGTGAGTGTTCTAGGTGGGGGGGGGGGTGAGTGTTCTAGGTGGGGGGGGGTGAGTGTTCTAGGTGGGGGGGGGTGAGTGTTCTAGGTGGGGGGGGGTGAGTGTTCTAGGTGGGGGGGTGAGTGTTCTAGGTGGGGGGGGTGAGTGTTCTAGGTGGGGGGGGTGAGTGTTCTAGGTGGGGGGGGTGAGTGTTCTAGGTGGGGGGGGGGGGTGAGTGTTCTAGGTGGGGGGGTGAGTGTTCTAGGTGGGGGGGGGTGAGTGTTCTAGGTGGGGGGGGGGGGTGAGTGTTCTAGGTGGGGGGGTGAGTGTTCTAGGTGGGGGGGTGAGTGTTCTAGGTGGGGGGGGTGAGTGTTCTAGGTGGGGGGGGGGGGTGAGTGTTCTAGGTGGGGGGGGTGAGTGTTCTAGGTGGGGGGGGGTGAGTGTTCTAGGTGGGGGGGGTGAGTGTTCTAGGTGGGGGGGGGTGAGTGTTCTAGGTGGGGGGGGGGGTGAGTGTTCTAGGTGGGGGGGGTGAGTGTTCTAGGTGGGGGGGGGGGGGGGTGAGTGTTCTAGGTGGGGGGGGGGTGAGTGTTCTAGGTGGGGGGGGTGAATGTTCTAGGTGGGGGGGGGGGGTGAGTGTTCTAGGTGGGGGGGGTGAGTGTTCTAGGTGGGGGGGGGGTGAGTGTTCTAGGTGGGGGGGGGGTGAGTGTTCTAGGTGGGGGGGGGGGGTGAGTGTTCTAGGTGGGGGGGGGGTGAGTGTTCTAGGTGGGGGGGGTGAGTGTTCTAGGTGGGGGGGGGGGTGAGTGTTCTAGGTGGGGGGGGGGGTGAGTGTTCTAGGTGGGGGGGGGTGAGTGTTCTAGGTGGGGGGGGGGTGAGTGTTCTAGGTGGGGGGGGGGGTGAGTGTTCTAGGTGGGGGGGGGTGAGTGTTCTAGGTGGGGGGGGGGGTGAGTGTTCTAGGTGGGGGGGGGGGGGGTGAGTGTTCTAGGTGGGGGGGGGGGTGAGTGTTCTAGGTGGGGGGGGGGGGGGTGAGTGTTCTAGGTGGGGGGGGGTGAGTGTTCTAGGTGGGGGGGGGGGTGAGTGTTCTAGGTGGGGGGGGGGGTGAGTGTTCTAGGTGGGGGGGGGGGTGAGTGTTCTAGGTGGGGGGGGTGAGTGTTCTAGGTGGGGGGGGGGGTGAGTGTTCTAGGTGGGGGGGGTGAGTGTTCTAGGTGGGGGGGGGGTGAGTGTTCTAGGTGGGGGGGGTGAGTGTTCTAGGTGGGGGGGGGTGAGTGTTCTAGGTGGGGGGGGTGAGTGTTCTAGGTGGGGGGGGGGGGTGAGTGTTCTAGGTGGGGGGGGGTGAGTGTTCTAGGTGGGGGGGGGTGAGTGTTCTAGGTGGGGGGGGGTGAGTGTTCTAGGTGGGGGGGGGGTGAGTGTTCTAGGTGGGGGGGGGGTGAGTGTTCTAGGTGGGGGGGGGGGTGAGTGTTCTAGGTGGGGGGGGGGGGGGGGAGTGTTCTAGGTGGGGGGGGGGGGGGTGAGTGTTCTAGGTGGGGGGGGTGAGTGTTCTAGGTGGGGGGGGGTGAGTGTTCTAGGTGGGGGGGGGGGGGTGAGTGTTCTAGGTGGGGGGGGGGGGGGTGAGTGTTCTAGGTGGGGGGGGGGGGGTGAGTGTTCTAGGTGGGGGGGGGGGGGTGAGTGTTCTAGGTGGGGGGGGGGGGGTGAGTGTTCTAGGTGGGGGGGGGGTGAGTGTTCTAGGTGGGGGGGGGTGAGTGTTCTAGGTGGGGGGGGGGGTGAGTGTTCTAGGTGGGGGGGGGGGTGAGTGTTCTAGGTGGGGGGGGGGGTGAGTGTTCTAGGTGGGGGGGGTGAGTGTTCTAGGTGGGGGGGGGTGAGTGTTCTAGGTGGGGGGGGGGGGGGGTGAGTGTTCTAGGTGGGGGGGGGGGGGTGAGTGTTCTAGGTGGGGGGGGGGTGAGTGTTCTAGGTGGGGGGGGGGGTGAGTGTTCTAGGTGGGGGGGGGGTGAGTGTTCTAGGTGGGGGGGGGGGTGAGTGTTCTAGGTGGGGGGGGGTGAGTGTTCTAGGTGGGGGGGGGGGGTGAGTGTTCTAGGTGGGGGGGGGGTGAGTGTTCTAGGTGGGGGGGGGGGTGAGTGTTCTAGGTGGGGGGGGGGGTGAGTGTTCTAGGTGGGGGGGGGGGGGGGTGAGTGTTCTAGGTGGGGGGGGGGGGTGAGTGTTCTAGGTGGGGGGGGGGGGTGAGTGTTCTAGGTGGGGGGGGGTGAGTGTTCTAGGTGGGGGGGGGGGTGAGTGTTCTAGGTGGGGGGGGTGAGTGTTCTAGGTGGGGGGGGGGGGTGAGTGTTCTAGGTGGGGGGGGTGAGTGTTCTAGGTGGGGGGGGTGAGTGTTCTAGGTGGGGGGGGGTGAGTGTTCTAGGTGGGGGGGTGAGTGTTCTAGGTGGGGGGGGTGAGTGTTCTAGGTGGGGGGGGTGAGTGTTCTAGGTGGGGGGGGGTGAGTGTTCTAGGTGGGGGGGGGGGTGAGTGTTCTAGGTGGGGGGGGGGGTGAGTGTTCTAGGTGGGGGGGGGGGTGAGTGTTCTAGGTGGGGGGGGGGGTGAGTGTTCTAGGTGGGGGGGGGGGTGAGTGTTCTAGGTGGGGGGGGGGGGGGGGGGGGTGAGTGTTCTAGGTGGGGGGGGGGGGTGAGTGTTCTAGGTGGGGGGGGTGAGTGTTCTAGGTGGGGGGGGGTGAGTGTTCTAGGTGGGGGGGTGAGTGTTCTAGGTGGGGGGGGGGGGGGGTGAGTGTTCTAGGTGGGGGGGGGGTGAGTGTTCTAGGTGGGGGGGGGTGAGTGTTCTAGGTGGGGGGGGTGAGTGTTCTAGGTGGGGGGGGGGGTGAGTGTTCTAGGTGGGGGGGGGGGGTGAGTGTTCTAGGTGGGGGGGGTGAGTGTTCTAGGTGGGGGGGGGTGAGTGTTCTAGGTGGGGGGGGTGAGTGTTCTAGGTGGGGGGGGTGAGTGTTCTAGGTGGGGGGGGGGGGTGAGTGTTCTAGGTGGGGGGGGGGTGAGTGTTCTAGGTGGGGGGGGGGGTGAGTGTTCTAGGTGGGGGGGGGGGTGAGTGTTCTAGGTGGGGGGGGGGGTGAGTGTTCTAGGTGGGGGGGGGTGAGTGTTCTAGGTGGGGGGGGGGGTGAGTGTTCTAGGTGGGGGGGGGTGAGTGTTCTAGGTGGGGGGGGGTGAGTGTTCTAGGTGGGGGGGGGGGGTGAGTGTTCTAGGTGGGGGGGGGTGAGTGTTCTAGGTGGGGGGGGGGGGTGAGTGTTCTAGGTGGGGGGGGGGGGGTGAGTGTTCTAGGTGGGGGGGGGTGAGTGTTCTAGGTGGGGGGGGGGGTGAGTGTTCTAGGTGGGGGGGGGGGGGTGAGTGTTCTAGGTGGGGGGGGGGGTGAGTGTTCTAGGTGGGGGGGGGGGTGAGTGTTCTAGGTGGGGGGGGGGGTGAGTGTTCTAGGTGGGGGGGGGGGTGAGTGTTCTAGGTGGGGGGGGGGTGAGTGTTCTAGGTGGGGGGGGGTGAGTGTTCTAGGTGGGGGGGTGAGTGTTCTAGGTGGGGGGGGGGTGAGTGTTCTAGGTGGGGGGGTGAGTGTTCTAGGTGGGGGGGGGTGAGTGTTCTAGGTGGGGGGGGGTGAGTGTTCTAGGTGGGGGGGGGGTGAGTGTTCTAGGTGGGGGGGGGGTGAGTGTTCTAGGTGGGGGGGGGGGTGAGTGTTCTAGGTGGGGGGGGGTGAGTGTTCTAGGTGGGGGGGGTGAGTGTTCTAGGTGGGGGGGTGAGTGTTCTAGGTGGGGGGGGGTGAGTGTTCTAGGTGGGGGGGGGGGGTGAGTGTTCTAGGTGGGGGGGGGGGGTGAGTGTTCTAGGTGGGGGGGGGGTGAGTGTTCTAGGTGGGGGGGGGGGTGTTCTAGGTGGGGGGGGGGTGAGTGTTCTGGGTGGGGGGGGGTGAGTGTTCTAGGTGGGGGGGTGAGTGTTCTAGGTGGGGGGGGTGAGTGTTCTAGGTGGGGGGGTGAGTGTTCTAGGTGGGGGGGGGTGAGTGTTCTAGGTGGGGGGGGGGGGTGAGTGTTCTAGGTGGGGGGGGGGGTGAGTGTTCTAGGTGGGGGGGGGGTGAGTGTTCTAGGTGGGGGGGGGGGGTGTTCTAGGTGGGGGGGGGGTGAGTGTTCTGGGTGGGGTTAGAGGTTTTGACGAAAAAACGTACGAAAAAATGTATGAAAAATCGTACGAAAAAACGCACGAAAAAACGTACAAAAAAAACGCACGAAAAACGCACGAAAAAAAACGTACGAAAAAACGCACGAAAAAACGCACGAAAAAACGCACGAAAAAACGTACAAAAAAAACGCACGAAAAAACGCACGAAAAAACGCACGAAAAAACGCACGAAAAAACGTACAAAAACGCACGGAAAAACGCACGAAAAAGCGCACCAACGCACGAAAAAACGCACTCAAAACGCACGCAAAAGGCACGCAAAAATGGACGCACGAACGCACGCAAAAACGGACGCAAAAACGCACGAACGCACGCAAAACGCACAAAAAAACGACAAAACGCACGCAAAAACGTACGAAAAAAACATACGAAAAAACGTACGAAAAAACGCACGAAAAAACGTACAAAAAAAACGCACGAAAAACGCACGAAAAAAAACGTACGAAAAAACGCACGAAAAAACGCACGAAAAAACGTACAAAAACGCACGGAAAAACGCACGAAAAAGCGCACAAACGCACGAAAAAACGTACAAAAAAACCTACGAAAAAACGCACGAAAAAACGTACGAAAAAACGTATGAAAAAATGTACAAAGAAACATACGAAAAAACATACGAAAAAACGTACGAAAAAAATACAAAAAAATGCGCGAAAAAACATACGAAAAACCGCACGAAAAAACGCACAAAAAAACATACAAAAAATCGTACGAAAAAACGCACGAAAAAACGTACAAAAGAACCTACAAAAAAACGCACGAAAAAACGCACGAAAAAACGTACGAAAAATCGTACGAAAAAAACATACGAAAAAACGTACGAAAAAACGCACGAAAAAACGTACAAAAAAAACGCACGAAAAACGCACGAAAAAAAACGTACGAAAAAACGCACGAAAAAACGCACGAAAAAACGTACAAAAACGCACGGAAAAACGCACGAAAAAGCGCACCAACGCACGAAAAAACGCACGCAAAACACACGCAAAACGCACGCAAAACGCACGCAAAAACGCACGAACGCACGCAAAAACGGACGCAAAAACGCACGAACGCACGCAAAACGCACGAACGCACGAAAAAACGCACGAACGCACGCAAAAACGCACGCAAAACGCACACAAAAACGCACGCAAAACGCACGCAAAACGCACGCAAAACACACGAAAAAACGCACGCAAAAACGCACGCAAAACGCACGCAAAACACACGAAAAAACGCACGCAAAACGCACAAAAAAAAACGCACGAAAAAACGCACGCAAAACGCACGCAAAGCACACAAACGCACGAAAAAACGCAAAAACGCACGCAAAAACGCACGCAAAACGCACGCAAAACGCACGCAAAACGCACGCAAAACGCACGAAAAAACGCACGCAAAACGCACGAAAAAACGCACGCAAAACGCACGAAAAAACGCACGCAAAGCACACAAACGCACGCAAAAACGCACGCAAAAACGCACGGAAAACGCACGCAAAACGCAGCAGCAGAACAGCAGCAGAACAGCAGCAGCAGAACAGCAGCAGCAGCAGAACAGCAGCAGCAGCAGCAGAACAGCAGCAGCAGCAGCAGAACAGCAGCAGCAGAACAGCAGCAGAACAGCAGCAGCAGCAGCAGAACAGCAGCAGAACAGCAGCAGCAGCAGAACAGCAGCAGCAGCAGAACAGCAGCAGCAGAACAGCAGCAGCAGCAGCAGCAGCAGCAGCAGAACAGTAGCAGAACAGCAGCAGCAGCAGCAGAACAGCAGCAGCAGCAGAACAGCAGCAGCAGCAGAACAGCAGCAGCAGCAGAACAGCAGCAGCAGAACAGCAGCAGCAGCAGAACAGCAGCAGAACAGTAGCAGAACAGCAGCAGCAGCAGAACAGCAGCAGCAGAACAGCAGCAGCAGCAGAACAGCAGCAGAACAGTAGCAGAACAGCAGCAGCAGAACAGCAGCAGCAGCAGCAGAACAGTAGCAGCAGAACAGCAGCAGAACAGCAGCAGCAGCAGCAGAACAGTAGCAGCAGAACAGCAGCAGCAGCAGAACAGTAGCAGCAGAACAGCAGCAGCAGCAGAACAGCAGCAGCAGAACAGCAGCAGCAGAACAGCAGCAGAACAGCAGCAGCAGCAGCAGAACAGCAGCAGCAGAACAGCAGCAGCAGCAGCAGAACAGTAGCAGCAGAACAGCAGCAGTAGCAGCAGAACAGTAGCAGCAGAACAGCAGCAGCAGCAGCAGCAGCAGCAGCAGCAGCAGCAGAACAGCAGCAGCAACAGCAGCAGCAGCAGCAGCAGAACAGCAGAACAGCAGCAGCAGAACAGTAGCAGAACAGCAGCAGCAGAACAGTAGCAGAACAGCAGCAACAGAACAGTAGCAGCAGCAGCAGAACAGCAGCAGCAGCAGCAGCAGCAGCAGAACAGCAGCAGAACAGCAGCAGCAGCAGAACAGCAGCAGAACAGCAGCAGAACAGCAGCAGAACAGCAGCAGAACAGCAGCAGCAGCAGAACAGCAGCAGAACAGCAGCAGCAGCAGCAGCAGCAGCAGAACAGCAGCAGCAGCAGAACAGCAGCAGCAGAACAGCAGCAGCAGCAGCAGCAGCAGCAGAACAGCAGCAGAACAGCAGCAGCAGCAGAACAGCAGCAGCAGCAGAACAGCAGCAGAAGAACAGCAGCAGCAGCAGCAGAAGAACAGCAGCAGCAGAACAGCAGCAGCAGCAGCAGAAGAACAGCAGCAGCAGAACAGCAGCAGCAGCAGCAGCAGCAGCAGCAGAGTGAGTTAACAGCAGAAGTTTGAAGATACCACAACATTGTGCAGCATATTCGTGTTCTAATCGGCGGACCATCGAGAACAGGGATCGGGGGATTACTTTTCACAAGTAAGATTGAACATTATTATTGATTGTTTTTTGTGAATAGAATATTACTGTATTTATGTCCACCAGTGAAATCGTAGCCAGCTAGATAGGCTATGTTTAGTGCAGATGTTCACCCGGCTATGAACTAAGACTTATGTCGTACTCCATAACACTGACTTACAACTGACACAAGAATGCTATTGTAGAAATAAACCAAATATTACTGGTATAACATTGACTAGTGACACAGACTGTAATGTTATTATTCACATGCAGAGGAGGTTACGAGTTACATTTAATCTACTCCGTTACTTGACTAACTTTTGGGGGAAAAAGTACTTCTAAGAGTAGTTTTAAATCACCATACTTTTACTTTCAAGTTACTTGAGTAGATTTCTGAAGAAGAAAGGCGTTGGTGAGTGTAACAAATGCAGTATAATGGTACTGGAGGCTCAGTGACTTAGAAACCTGGCTCTGCACTGTTAAGGCCCTGACACACCAACCCGACGTCGCCCGCTCTCTGCCGACTGCTGTGTCGCCTTGCGTCGCCTGTGTCGGGCTGGGTCGGGCTGGGTCGGGCTAGTCTGTATTCAGGGGCTCAAGGAGGGGGACAGCGCTTTTTTTTCAAAGCTTTATTGAGAAAACACAAGTGCAGACAAACAAAACTCTGACCAGAACAGATCTGATCAAAACAGACAAACAAAACTCTGTGTAGAATTACTGCTGGCTGAAATAAATCATTTAGGAAGATAAATGTTGGTTTAATAGATGAAATCTAACAAAAATTTCTGGATTTTCTGCCTGCCGGCTCCGGAGCTGATTTATGGTTCCACGTTAAATCGACACAGAGCCTACGGCGTAGGGTACGGCGTAGGTTACGGCGTAGGGTACGGCGTAGGGTACGCGGCGACACACAGGTTCTGCGTTGGTGTAACGCGGAACCATAAATCAGCCTTTATTCTGGCGCGGTTTGAAAAAGACAAGCGAGTGATTATGTACATTCACTGAGTGAATATTATGAAAGTAAAATATTTATTTCTCGCTAGAAATTTTTTTTTTTTTTATTCAGTCCGCAAATGACGACGAAAAGCATTCTGGGAAATTCCGGGAACAGCCAATCACAGAGTGAGCTGTTTGACCGACGGCTGACGCTGATTCAACATGTGGAATCGGCTGAAAAGGTCCCGACGGGAGGCCGACCTGTGGTGACGTGCGGGACACACTGGGGAGACTAGCCCGACCGACGCACCGACGCTCATCGACGGCCCGACGGACGATTTTCGGCTTGGTGTGTCAGGGCCTTAAAAGGAACCCTGCATATTAAGACATGTAGGTCTTAAAAGATAAATGTTGGTATCAATTATAACAATGTGATATAAAAAACCTTGTTGATGTCTTCGTTTTTATAAAATTTGAAAATATAATTTAACTCGTAGGTCGCCATTGTTTTTTACATTCTGGGTAGTACGTCACACGGTGGCTCCTGCTAACCCCCTTACACTGTTCTGACACCCAGAAACAGATGAAAACACAGCTAAACAGATGACGGCGCACCAGAAACACAGATGAAAACACAGCTGAACATTAAGGTGACGGCGCACCTACAAAAAAGTAAAATAAAATTAAAAAAAAGTGCAGCCCCATACAGCATGAACTATAAAAACACCATAAAACTCAGATAGACTAACCGACCACACGTTTCAACTAGCAGATAACCGATGCTACAATAAAAACCCCAGCCAGATCTGGCGTCATTAAATTAAATAAAGATGTTCTTGCCTATTTGAAGCGAAGTCTGCGCCTCCCGTTTCATCAAAGTCCCGGGCCAGTCCCCTCAGCGTCGGGTCTGTCATCACCCAGCACCGAGGCCGGTTTTAGGGGGGAGAGGGGGGGGCTATGCCCACTCAAACGTGCATATTGCCCACCGGCGTCTCCATCCCGGCGGCGGCAGCGAGAGCGGAGAGCGGAGAGCGGAGAGCGGGTGGCGGAGCGCTGCGGGCTGTAGAGCCCAGGCTACGCAGGCTACGGCGTAGCCTACGCAGGCTACGGCGTAGGCTACGCAGGCTACGCCGTAGGCTACGCCGTCTACGCAGGAGCCTAATGCACTGGTAAGATGCGCACGACATTGATCATTTTTGCAGATCTCCCGTGCATCACAGAACTTTGATCCAGTTTGCCTGAACCGAGACGTCTTATGGGCTCCCTCGTCAGCCTCCACGGCCGGGAGAGAGCTGCTCAACTATGTTTTAGATACCTGTCCCAGTTAAACTAATGGGGCTTATCTTCCCAGAGCCACCGTCGTACGTCACCGCCCCCAGAATGCATTACGCAGGTAAAACATGGCGCCTCCCGCAGGTCAAAATATGTAATAAACATTGTAGATTTTTAAAGCAATTAGATTATTTTATGTGTTTCTAACAACATATTTTAGTATAAGAGAACAATTGTGGCTAATTAGGGACTACATGTCTTAATATGCAGGGTTCCCTTTAAGGCTGCGTCCCAATTCTCCCCCTCGCCCTCCTTTTCTTCACTAACCCTAACTTTTGCGTGTTCCCGTGAAGGTAGTGGTTCCAATTCCTCTTTTCACCTAGGGGGAGGGGGCATAACGAGGGCTAGGGGCTGAGGATAGCCCCTTCAAATCGAGGGTTTGCAGATGCTCACTTGGCGAGCGAGGGGGCTATGAAAATTTCCCAGAATGCTTTTCGTCTTCATTTGCGGACTGAATAAAAAAAAAAACATGGCGGACATTTCTTATTTTTTTGTGAATAAAATCAATATTTTGAGTTAGTTTCTGCATAAAAATGTGTTTTGATTACATTTCTAGCAAGAAATATGTATTTTACTTTCATAATATTCACTCAGTGAATGTACATAATCCCTTTTTTGTCCGTTGTTCGCTAAGATCGCGCCGGAGTAAAGGCTGTTAGGTTACGCCGTAGGCTACGTAAGCTACGCCGTAGGCTACGTAAGCTACGCCGTAGGCTACGTAAGCTACGGCGTAGGCTACGTAACCTACGCCGTAGGCTACGTAAGCTACGCCGTAGGCTACGTAAGCTACGCCGTAGGCTACGTAAGCTACGCCTAAGCAAAAAAAGAAAAAAAAATGTTTTTCAATATGCATTTTTGTTTCTGTTGGAATTATCTTGTATTCAACGTGTTTCAGACCTAGATGTTTCTAAATGGTAAGTATATGGTAATGGTAGGTATTGCATGTGTTCTTGTTCTCAAATTCTCCCAGTTCTGCAATTACATTGTTCCTAGTTAGTTAAGTGTCCTAAAAGGTATAAAAGGAACAGATCACATTCCTAAAAACATGGATGCAAACTAATTATTTATCCACCCTGGTAGCTGTTTAGCATTTTCATTCATTCTTTCATTCACTCAAGAATTGGTGATAAGACACTATAGATGAATGGGATGGAAAATTCACTTTACTGCTTTGAATGAACAAAATTACACGGTGCTTTCTTGGGGTGTCTTTTTTCACCGTGATCAGAGTAATAAAACTTTTTTCTTTTGCAGGTATTTGTGTGTCAGTGGATTTGTCATCAACATTGACACGTTGATGCTGATGATTCCAGAACTGATCCAAGTTCAGCCGTATGTGCTCACCTGCAGGTTCAGCCAGGATCACCTGGAGCTCCTTTTAAATTCTATCAGAGCGTCAGGTAAGGTTGATGATCTTTTAATTACAGTACATTCTGAAAATATACTTAATGAATATCTTTATATGTTATGTCTTGTGAGTAATGTACATATGTATTGTGTGCCTGTTTTCCATACAAGGTGGCTGGAATAATAATCCATCTGCACACCAGTTCCAGGCCATCTTCCGTCGTCTGATGGTTCGGTGTCTCACCTGGTGAGACAGGAATGTGGCAGCCCAAGATGACACTGTGCCTGTCTGCCGTAGAGGTGTCCTCTGCTGAAACTGCTGAAGAGTACCCATCTCCATTCGCCAACATTTTGTCAGTTGTGTGTGACCACAGTTATCTTCCCACTCGGTTTGGTGGTCTAGTGGAAAATGCTCTGGTCTACATAGCAGGATTTGTAGTCTTGTGATGTGTGCCGTGCGAGCTTGGTCAGAGATGCTGTGCCGTCATCCTTTGAGGAGAACTACCCATACCTGCCAACACTCCCGATTTAAGGGGGAGTCTCCCGATTTTCAACCATTTCTCCCGCTTATCTCCCGATTTTAAAGTGAAATGAGTCAATGGTGTTTCACGTGTCGGGGTCATGGATGTATTATAAAACGGTCGGGGTTCCTGCATGGATGTATTATATTAACGGGTTCCTGACAAACCTGGCAACCCAACCCAAAAGCACTGGCTACGTCCAAGCTCCGCCCCATGGAGCCGCCAATACGTCAACGTCGCCGCCATATTGGATGTTCAAGACTGTAAACTAATACAAGTAAATTAACTTATTTTCATAAAGCGTCTTTCTACAAAGAAATGTACGTTTTACGTCTCATTTATTCATTCACACACGCACTAATATACTTGGGAAACAGTTAGAAACCAAATATAATATATTTAATTTTCTCAGATGGCAAAAATAAGAACTTTATTGATCCCACATAGGAGTAATTCATGTTATATCAGCTATAGAGAACAAGGTAGTGCCGAAAAACAATATATATATCCCCCTCACAAAAATAATAAAAATAGAGAAACATATTTTCTCATCAGCAAAGCATTACATAAACATATTTAAAATGTTCAAGTTACAAAATAACATATTTGAACCATTTTTCAGATTTTTTCAGTTATTTTATTGTTTGGAAAATGGTTCAAATATGTTATTTTGTTATTTGAAAATGTGAAAATTTGTTTTGTTTGAGAAAATGCTTTGAAAAAAAGCTGAGGGAAGAGTTGGTGGAGAATCAAGTCGTAGCAAGCAAGGATCTCCCACAGGAAGACAGAGTTGAAGGTTCTGGTTCTTCTAGGGAAAGAGGAGAGCTTTACAAATCTGGCATCACTGGTGAAGGCAATGGTCTGCATCTCTCACAGCAATGCACGCTCAGAGAGCTCATTCAGCATGGTGAAAAAGATCCTCACAGGAAACACAATGAGTATGGATAATTCTACTCTTTGCGCACTCCTTTCTTGCAAGATTAACCATACCAGCCCTGGCCACAAGTATGTACCCTCCAAGAAAGTGATAGAAGCTGCAAAGTCTGAGACTACAATTACAACAGGTCCTTGGGTGACAAAGACCTGGAAAATTCTACAAATATTGTATTTTATTGTTATTAATACTAAACTTAATTGGCTCCAAGAAGGCTGTAGAATCATTTTGGGAGGTACATTTTAGCACATGTCATTGTAGCTATGGATTTAAAGCTCATTAAAAGTGGTCTTGTTTATATCAGGGTGGGGATGTTGTGAGTGGAGCATTCCAACCACTACCCCAGAAAATCTCCCTCTTTTTCACAGCCCAATGTTGGCAGGTATGGAACTACCACCTTCTAGCCCTGAAAAACAACGGCGGGCTAGTGATTCCATCACAAGGCACAGTGAAGGTTTGGTTTTATTATCTTGTTTTTTAAATCTTTTAATCTTTGTATAATAAAGTTGCTTTGTTCTTTTTTTCTCTTTTCTGTAAAGTGTCTTTGAGCACTGTGTAAAGTGCGATATAAATATAATGTATTATTATTATCATTACAAGGAGCTGAGAGCTGCAGAGAGGGTGATTGGCCAAGCTTCAACAAAGCAAGCTCCAACGGTGACGACAGGCACGCACATCGTTCGGGAGGAGATTGGAACGGAGGATGTTTCTGTGCTTGGGGAGCACATTGAGGAGACACAGTTTGGCATCGACAACCATCATTCCAACCTGTTGTCATTGGTTGTGTCGGTGTTTCTCAAAATAAGGCTGCACCACATTGCCAAACTCAACACTCTTAACCTGCAGAAAGGGAGCACGAGAGAAGCTCTGCAAAACAGTCCTCTTTCAAGGGTTTAGTTCAGTTTATGCTTTACTTTCATGAGCAACTTTGTACATGTAGTCAGGGGGCAAACCCTAAGATTAGTAACTCTGCTCACGCTTCTGGGTAAAGTTATTAACCTTATTTTTTTGTTAGAAGGAACCCCTAGGAGGAATAATAGGGTGTTTCATCTTGGATTGTTTTGCTGGTGACCACTGGAGGCGCTTCAAATACTCCATTCATGCATATGCTCACAATAATGGTCCAAAGTTTATGCAAAATCTTCAATGTTCAAGATTTTATATTTAGGGAAATGGATAAAAGATCAATTGAAAAACATTTTTCTTTTTTTTTTAATAAATTGTATTGCTATATTTTGTCCAATATTGGTTAAAAAAATATGACTTTTTTAAGGCGTTTCTAACACACACAATAACCATCTTTTTTCTGTTTTTTTGCAGTGAAACAAATTTTCTATGAAATGTCAAAAACGTCTATAAAAGTGATATTTAGTATCCAATATTGGCTAAAATATTACAATATGATTCATAAAGGCTTTTTTACTATTGTTTTATCCATTTCCTTAGATATACAATGTTTTCATCTTGACAATTATGCATATAAATGGTACAGTTTGACCAAAACTGACCATATGCCTGAATGGAGAACTTGAATATTCTAGCGCCTCTAGTGGTCACTTGGCTGACTGTTTTATCAACCCGCCCAACCTGGCAACCCTGTTTTATCAACCCGCCCAACCTGGCAACCCGGACTGAGGCGTCTAACGTCGTTTTAAATAAACTTACTTTCCACAGTGTAAGAACTTTAATGACGGGATAAAATCCCTCTAAAATTAAGATTAAAGACGACCCTCGGACTGAGATTTCAGCCCCTGAAGGACCTGATTTTAGTCTCATTAACCCCCCCGACGGTTCCCCAGGTGTAGGAATGAGAGGTCTAAGAATAAGAGGTGCAGGAATAAGAGGCGTGTCAGGTCTGGTTTTGGTAGAACAGTTTTATTTTCTCAAAGTTGTTCAGTTCTCCTTCTCCTGGACCGTCTTGGTTCCTCTCAGCCGGCCGGTTCTGCGGGCAGCGATCAGACCAACCTTACGACCGGCCGGGGCGTCTCTGCGGATGGTGGACGGTTTACCGATATGCTGGTGGTTTCCTCCTCCGAACGGATGCTCCACGGGCTGGAACAGAGTCAGACAGAGGTCAGAGGTCAGAGAGGGCAGGGGGAGGAGCCTCAAACAGGTCACGCAGAGGTCAGGGGTCAGGCAGAGGTCAGGGGTCAGGCAGAGGTCAGATTCAGATAACTTTATTTATCCCCGAGGGGCAAGTGCAAGACAACTGAGCAGCAAGACGTTGAAAAAAATAAAATAGAATAAGAAATTAAATAGAATAAAATTAACAGATAAATAAATGGGGCATGTCTCGTTATGTACAAAAAATATATAAACATAAGAATGTCAAAAAAATGTCCAATAGTCAGGGGTCAAATACATTGTTTTTCTAAACTGCCAAATATAACGTGTGAATGTGTTTGAATGTGTATGAATGTTGGTGGTGGTCAGAGGGGCCGTTAGGCGCGATATGTCAGCCACGCTTCCGTCAGTCTGCCCCAGGGCAGCTGTGGCTACAAACGTAGCTACCACCACCAGTGAGGATGTGGATGGATGAATAATGATCTCTGTAAAGCGCTCTGGGTGCCTAGAAGGGCGCTATATAAATCCAAGTCATTATTAAATAAACCTGATTGTGATAGTGAATCCACCAGCAGCAGCAGAGATTCAGGCGTCGAGGTTTTTGATCCTTCAGTGTGAATCCAGCAAAACATCCAGGACCAGAGTGGACCCGGAACCACCCAGGTAAACCCAGACCCCCCACCTGTTCCCCCCCCGGTGACCTGTACCCCTGTACCTGACCCCCCCCCCCCCCCCCCAGGTAAACCCAGACCCCCCCAGGTGTGTTACTCACGTTCATGGCCACTCCTCTGACTCGGGGCCAGCAGTTCCTCTTAGCCTTGTATTTGTGATAAGCTCTACCAGCCTTGAGGATGGGCTTGTCGATACGACCCCCGCCCGCTACCACACCTGGAATAAACATGTAATTATTATACACACATAACCCCCGCCCGCTACCACACCTGAGAAATACACAACCATGTTAATATATACACACATATATATATACACACACACACGATACGACCACCGCCCGCTACCACACCTGAGAAATACACAACCATGTTAATATATACACACATATATATATACACACACACACGATACGACCACCGCCCACTACCACACCTGAAATAAAGACACACAAGTATGAAATGTACAAGTTTCAGTGTTTCCTGCAAAGGTCCAAACATTTGGAATGAGATTGATATAAAATGCTATAAAAGAGTCTGGATCTCTCCATTTTTAAAAAGAGACTAAAACAAAAATTGTTATTAAATTATGTCTTATTAAATTGTTTATGTACCAATACCTGATGTATTTTTATAAGAATCTCTTTGTATCTAGGAAATCTGAGGATCTCAGGGTTTTATTGTGTTTTTTTCTTTTTTAGGTTATAAGGTTACTATACTGTATGTATATGTATAATTTATAGTAGTTTTGCTGTGACTGGGCCATATTCATCAGCTACAGCTTCTGGGAAGTCCCATTTTACAAACCTCCATTGATTATTATCTGAATTTGTGTTTTTTAATTATTTGTAAATAAACTCTAAAACAAAAACAAACAAGTACACACACACACACACACACACACACACACACACACCTGAAACACACATGGACAGGTGAGGATATATACACAGACAGCCATGGGGGAGAGTGTGTGTGTGTGTGTGTGTGTATATATATATATATATATATATATATATATATATTTATTATGGTCAGTATTTTTGTAAGCGTCTTTTCTTCCAGTAATGTCTCACGTCCACCAGTTCAGTTTAAAAGTAATAACCTCCCTCTAAACACGCCACTGGTATTTTTGTCTCTTTGCACACGTATATAATTCGTTTTTTTTTTAGTTTAGTACATTGCTCTTTTTAAATCACTTAGCTATTTATTGGTATTTCTTTAGGAAATACCTTTTTATACCTCCGTGTACATTTTGTATAAATTGTCAAGTGTGTGTGTGTGTGTGTGTGTGTGTGTGTGTGTGTGTGTGTGTGTGTGTGTGTGTGTGTGTGTGTGTGTGTGTGTGCGCTGCTGCACAAGTGAATTTCCCTCTGGGGATTAATACAGTTTTATTCTTTTAAAACTAAAAGAATATTGAGAACAGTCCTGAATGTTTCAGGGGGAAACTAGAGAAACTAGTGTTAGTTTGTTCTGATCATCTGAACACATGCAGGAGAACGGTAACTCTTCCGTGTAGAGGTAAAGACCAGAGTTCCTGTAGCACAGACACAAATACAGGGAGAACCACACTGGCACCCCTGGGTGTTCGCTGTGCAAACTAACTATTCTATACCACGCTGGCACCCCTGGGTGTTCGCTGTGCAAACTAACTATTCTATACGATTGTGTTTACGTGGGAGTGAGTATGTGTGTGTCTGTATACGGGTCAATGATGTGACGCCTATCTTTTCTGAAAAACAGATTTTTTTCAATTCAAAAAAGGTTTAAATGGATAAAAAAATACCAGATATATGACCGACCTGTCCCACATATGGACTCACTAGAATTTTACAAAAAATACTAGTTATTTGGGATTTTGTTGTTTTAGGCGTTCGACCGTCCAACCAGGACTCTGGTTTTGAAAACTTATTTGAAATCACTGTAAATGTATTTAAATCAATCTTCTTCTATCTGGCAGGATTTCTGAAGTGTCTTGTAGTGTGTAAGATTACAACACATTTGTATTTATATTTCCATCATAATATACAGTTTGACTTATGTCCATTTTATGAAATATCAGGTGGCACCACCGTTAAATAAACAACCATTTTTGTAAAATACTGAAAACTTGTAAAAAAAAAAAAAGATGCCAGCATGTTAAAGCAGCACAATGTAACTTTCAGCTTTTGTTGAGTTTGGCGGCTCCTTTGGACAAAGCGGTAGTGCTTTACCAGAAAGAACACTACGTTTCCCATGAGCACCAGCGCGTACTGCCGGAAAACTCCTGTGTGCATTTGTTTTGATAGTGAATGAAGACGGGACTTTCAAAACTACTTTTCTGTTTCACCAAGTGAACAGACGGAACGCAAAAAAAGATGTTAAACTGCTGGAAAGGAACTGGAATTTACCGGGATACCTTAAACAAGGAAGCCAGGGAGCGGTATATGGAGAAAATAATGATTATTAACGGTCTGGATCCATATGAAATCCCTACTAAAGAATGGAGCTCCACTCTTTATAAGGAATTTACTGCCGCAGTTCTGCAGAACCCTCGTCTTACTACCTTGTTTAGGAGTGTTTGGCAGCTGCTTTGGTAAATGTTTGACTCGCCATGTGTTTCAATAAATTAGTATAATAGTACAACATACAGTACATGTTTTGTATCACTCTTACTTCTCTTCTCTTTTTTTTGACTGCTATATTATGCTGAAAAGGCTCCGAGGTGTGAGCAATATTTTTGTTTTCCTCGTGAGATTATTTTTTTCCTCTGCAGTTAATCTTAAAATTTCCAGAATATTCAAATTTTTTGAGATAGGATATTTGAGTTTTGAGCTGTAAGCCATGATCAGCAATATTAAAATAATAAAAGGCTTGCAATATTTCAGTTGATTTGTAATGAATCCAGAATGGATGACTTTTTTTTTTTTTTTTTTTTTTTTTTTTTTTTTAAATTGCATTACAGAAAATAAAGAACTTTATCACAATATTCTAATTTTCTGAGACAGTCCTGTACTTGTATATAAAAATTATGTACACATGCTTATCTCACCGATGATGGCCAGCAGGTAGGTGAGTGAGTGAGTATATATATGTCTCACCAATGACGGCCCGGCTGGCCGAGGAGATGACGGTTGTGTGTGTGTGTGTGTGTGTGTGTGTGTGTGTGTCTCTCTCTCTCTCTCACCGATGACGGCCCGGTTGGCCGAGCTGATGACCTTCTTGGACCCGGAGGGCAGCTTGACCCGGGACTTGCGGGTCTCGGGGTTGTGGGAGATGACGGTGGCGTAGTTCCCTGAGGCCCGGGCTAGCTTACCCCGGTCCCCGGGCTTCTCCTCCACGCAGCAGATGATGGTTCCCTCCGGCATGGTGCCCACGGGGAGCACGTTACCGATGTTCAGCTGGGCTGCAGGAGGAGGAGAGGGGGAGAGGGTTAGAGCTGTGATTCTTAACCATAGGGCCGCGGCCCACCCTGACTTAGACATTGTTTGATTCAATTCAAAATACTACATCGTTTGCATTCCTCGAGAGATAAACGATCTAAAATTCCTCCTGATGTTGACCCTACTGGTATCAGATTCACCTGGAGCTTCTATTGGACGTAATTATGTTTTGGGGATGCAGCACGTCTCTGACAACATTTTGGAGGAATATTTGATGGGTTCTCGACCATTTGTCATATAATTATTGAACCCAACCCTATAACTGTTACATTTGGAGCTCCCATGATGCACCAGTTTCCTCCTCAAGCCAAGTTTATTGCACTTTCTTCTCTCATAACCCGGAAACTTTTATCCTCCGCAATTGGAAATCTGACAAACCCCCAACAGTCACAGAATGGGTCAAAGATGTGATATCTTTTATACCTTTAGAAAAGCTCAGATACAACAGATTCAAATCTTGCCAAAAATGTATAATGGTCCTTTTTTCTTAGAATTCATATTTACGCTGTCTTTCCATGATGTAGCTTAGCATTTATTCTTGTCATGTTTACAGTGTAACAGCCTGTCCTAACTGCACGAGAGCGTCCGACTATGGCGTTGCACTGCGTTACATCGGAGCTCTATCGGCCCCACGTTATTTTGATTGACAGCTGAAACTCGCCTTTTAAAAAGGCTGATTTATGGTTCTGCGTTACACCAACGCAGACCTTACGGCGTAGGGTACGCGGCGACACGCACCAAACCTTGCGCGTCGCCGCGTAACCTACACCATCGATTTTACGCATAACCATAAATCAGCCTTAACCGCACTACCCGCCCGTGCGCTCCTGAAAGAAACTCCTAAAATTACTCCTAAAAGAGTAAAGAGACAAGTAAAAGATGGTGAGTACGTGTAATCTTCCTACGTTTGTACTTTCTAAACAGAAAACAGGCTTGATATTGTGATATTTAAATGTTCTCGCTCACGTTGAATGCCGGTTAAATCGCTGTAGGAAACAGTCATGATGAGGAACGGCTGATCCAGTTAGTTGAAATGAGAAGTTATCTATGATTCCTCCTCATTTCACCACAAAAACCTCAATAAAGTGACACTAAGAAATACTATCCTATTATTATATAGGTCCCGGAACATCGGACGGGAGGGAGAGAAAAGGTCCTGTAAGTGGGAAAACACGAACAGTTAATAACGGCGTGTGGTGACGCAATCAAACAGAGAACAGCGTGAGTGAGCGGCGTGTTCGTGATGTTAAATGCAGCAAACATGTCAGATCATTACTGGGATGTGGGAAAAAGCCGAGGACACGAGAAATGATCCAGGCTGAGTTGGATTTGGGAAACCACTGGTGATGGAGACGGAGACGGACGCACAGCTCCCTGATCTCCCTCCAGCAGCTGCCACTTTGAGGTTCTGTATTGAAATTACTGTTTCCTACAGCGCTTTCAACGTGAGCAACAAGAAAATAGAAGCAGGGCGTCCGACAAAAGTCCAGCTCAAAACGGCGCTGCGTCCCTCGCAACCAGTTTGGACAGTGCAATAAAAAATAAAGCAATGGAACTGTTTGTCGCTGACGCTGACGCTCACGTTGCATGTAGTTATGACACGGTGTTAGAGGGAGGACCGGGACCAGAGACCAGGGGGGACGGGAGGGGGACAGTTAGAGAACAAGAACAAGACCAGGACCAGAACTGGAACCAGAGACCTGGGGCCTCATTTGTAAAGCTCGTGTGCTACAAAACAGCTTGAAAGATGAGTCACCTTCTACACAAAGGTTGGGATTTAAAAATAAAAACTAACCGAAAAATGTGTCTCTTTACGCCAACCCTGACCTTTAACCCTGACCTTTAACCCTGGCCTTCAACCCTGACCTTTAACCCTGACCTTTAACCCTGACCCTCCCGTAGGAACATGAAGATCTGGGGAACTGGAGACGCAGGTGAGGTGGGGAAATGAAGATTCCTGTCTGTTAATGTCGTCACATATCAGACTATAGATCCATGTGTTATAGATCCATGTGTGACAGATCCATGTGTGACAGATCCATGTGTGACAGATCCATGTGTGACAGATCCATGTGTGACAGATCCATGTGTGACAGATCCATGTGTGACAGATCCATGTACACCCACGCCGGTGTTTATTTTTATTTCATTAGTTTTATACATGTTGATATTGTGCAGACCTCTGTTAATAAAGGAACCTGTGTGACATTTGGCACAAGGCTTTGTATTAAAACTGACTGTTTTTAAGGGTTTGCCTCAGAAAAAGATGAAGCTAACAGAGATGCTAACAGAGATGCTAACAGAGATGCTATGCTATAATGCTTTGGGGGAAACCCCAATTATGGCACAGAAAAAATATGGATATATATCGAGTATCAACATTCAGCTAGAAAATATGGAGATATGACTCTTGGTCCGTATCACCCAGCCATAATTCAGTGAAACAGAAACTAGTGTTATGAGTTTGTTCTGATCATCTGAACACATGCAGGAGAACGGTAACTCTCCCGTGTAGAGGTAAAGACCAGAGTTCCTGTAGCACAGACACAAATACAGAGAGAACCACGCTGGCACCCCTGGGTGTTCGCTGTGCAAACTAACTAATATTCTACAGGACTGGCTCAGAAAATTAGAATATTGTGATTTTCTGTAATGCAATTACAAAAAAGTCATCCATTCTGGATACATTACAAATCAACTGAAATATTACAAGCCTTTTATTATTTTAATATTGCTGATCATGGTTTACAGTTTAAGAAAACTCAAATATCCTATCTCAAAACATTAGAATATTCTGGGAATCTTAAACTGTAAACCATAATCAGCAATATTAAAATAAAAGGTTTGCAATATTTCAGTTGATTTATAATGAATCCAGAATGTACGACATATTTAAAAAAAATAAATAAAAAATAAAATAAATAAAAAAGTCATCCATTCTGGATACATTACAAATCAACTGAAATATTACAAGCCTTTTATTATTTTAATATTGCTGATCATGGTTTACAGTTTAAGATTAAGATTCCCAGAATATTCTAATTTTTTGAGATAGGATATTTGAGTTTTCTTAAGCTGTAAGCCATAATCAGCAATATTAAAATAATAAAAGGTTTGCAATATTTCAGTTGATTTGTAATGAATCCAGAATGTAAGACATATTTTTTATTTATTTTTAAATTGCATTACAGAAAATAAAGAACTTTATCACAATATTCTAGTTTTCTGAGACAGTCCTGTAGTTTGTAACCTGTACGACACGTATCGTGCCGGGTTGTCCTCCCTCAGCAGAAAATACGACCGTACCATCCCTGTTTCTTTTATCTCAGTTTATTTTTTTCCCCCAAAACCTTTTTCATGTAAATAGATGATTTAACAGCAGGAAGTCAGAATGTGCCTCCACATAGAAACATGTTGATGTCCATGTGTTAGCGTGATCTATGTGTTAGCGTGATCTGACGGGGTATTGTCATCTGTCAATCATCCCACCGGCCCGGCGCGTCCTGTCGTGCCAAAAAGTGATTTCCTGCCAAAAAGTGATTTCTCCCTGAAAATGGGTCTTTTCACCTGCAAAAATTGATTTTAGGCCAAATACAATTAATGAAAAGTTGTTTCTGCCTAAATAAGACTTGATCTCATTCTTGAGCTTCATAATCTGAAAATCTGACGTTTCAGCGCTAGCGCTTAACGGGCTGCTGTTAGCGCTCCCGCGGCCACAAATCACATTCTGGCAGGAAATCACTCGCTTTAGTTTTGTTAGTGATGCCATTACTGTGACCACCAAATAATGTTTGGTCCCCCAGGTCTCCTCTAGTCCCCAGCTCTGTCTCCAGCTCACCTTTCTTCCCGCAGTAGATGAACTGTCCGGTGTGGATTCCCTCTGCAGCGATGAACAGCTCCGTCCTCTTCTTGAAGCGGTACGGGTCTCTGAAGGCCACCTTGGCCAGGGGGGCGCCGCGGCCGGGGTCGTGGATGATGTCCTGGTGGTTAGGGTTAGCGTTAGCCTCTCACCGGTACAGGTACAGGTAAACCCCCCCTCATCGGTACTCTACTCACCTTCACAATCCCCTTGATGTAGCCGTGACGCTCAGCGAAGTCGATGTGTCGGAGTTTGGCCGCTCCTTTCCTGTGTTTGACGTGAGCCTTGAACACGGAGCCGGCTCCTTTCCTCTGTCCCCGGATCACTCGCCCCATCCTGCTGCAGAGAGAGAGAGGGAGTTAAACCCACAACCTAAACTAGACACGGATCACTGCCCCAAAATCACAGTATTCTAATTTTCTGAGACAGTCCTGTACAAGAAAATATTGACGGTTACAAACTAATTGTAACCACAGGTGTCACTCATGACGCTGGTGACGTTTCTGTCTCATAATGTGACGTTCTGAAGAATAAATGTCCGTTTCTCTCCGTTTACAAGCAAACGTGAAGACGGAGGTTTGAAAAATCTACACTTTGGCCGGAGTTTTCAGAAATTATGGTTTTTGGAGACTTTGAGCTTCGTTTTCGTGTAAACGAACGACCAAAACGCATGAAAACGCTTCCGTTTCTGCTCCGTGGAAACAGGGCCTCAGTTAAACCCCAACAACTAGCGTTAAACTCCAACCAGGTAAACTCTAGCGACCTGTAATCTCCAGAAACCAGACCAAGTTTATCATCACAGCCGCAGAAGTAAATAAATACGTAAAGTTTATTTCTAAAGCACCTTTCACAGGCGAGGGAATTTCACAAGGTGCTTCACAAAAAATAAACACTACAATAAAAGTAGAAACATGATAATGTAACGCGAGGGTTCGATAGGTTAATCAGACTCTTCATGAGAGAAAACAGTTTAGTTTTCCAGCAGAACTTTAACTGAAGCTCCGGCATCAGAAATCACCATGACAACCACTACTTCCTGCTGTCTGACCCCATGTGACTAAACCAACCAATCAGGAGCCAGGAATGAACTGGACCGAGGAAACGTAACCAAACACATTCAAGAGTGTTTTAACTATCTGAATCTGTAAACATGTCAATAATAAAGCACAAATGCATAACTAATTAACTAAATAAACATTGTACACATATTATCTTGCTTAATTAACGTCACCTTGAAGTCTTACAATAACAAGACAATACCAATAAAAACTTCTAGAAGTACATAAATCAACGTCTCATTGCTGATGTTTAAAAGCTCAGAAACAGGTTTTAAATCTTAAAGCGTTGATGGTCCAGAGACAGTTTGGTTTGATATTTGGGTTTAACATGTTTAGTTAAAACCACATTAAGATTAAATCAATCTAAGATTCTAAAATTCAGATTCTAGTGACGTCAATGATTTTACTTTAGTGAGTTTAAACTAGTTAAATATCTGGAGCCACAGGAAGTTAAAGTTGGTCCAGATTAGTTTAGTCTTTACAAAACATCAACATTGTTGGCGTCGTGGCTGAAAACAACCCGGTTCTGGGTCCACTAGACTGTTTCTGGGTTCGGTTGCCAACTCCTTGAAACATAAATCAGGGAAACCTCATCACCTAAACCCGGTTTCCTTCACCTTCCTGGCGTTTTTAGCCCCTTTTTTGTGAGTGAAACGATAAGATGCGAGAGAGAGAATTATGGAATTATGCAGGTAATGTTTACTGATCTTTTTGTCCTTATTTTAATCAGGACTATTTATTATTTATTTTCTTTTCTTACTGGTTCTTTGTTGTTAAGTGTAAATAATACTAATGTGAAGGTTAAAGGCATTTATAAGCTCAGAGCTTCAGCCTATTAATTTTCCATCCAAATGATTAAACGACATGTTATGAATGAGTGAACCATACTGAGCACATGATCCAAATAAATAAATATTTTTGAATACCATGAACACATGAACAATAACTTATCAATTCACTTTAACACAAAACAAAATGAACTGAATAAAATAAGGATCTTAAACAGAAACCTGTCCTGCTTAACTTAAAATTGTATAAATTTAAAACAATATAAAGAAAGCAGAACATTAATTCTGTAATCGTGCACATTTTTAGTGCAATAACAAAAGTGCAAACAGAAAGTCTGTATTAAACTTGTAAACATATTTGTGCCTCAAAGGCCATGACTTTAGGCTACAGTTGGAGTAAAACAGAATAAAAATAACTTTAACTCAACAGCTCAGGGACATTTTAGGACTATTTTCTGACTCTCACAGTAAAACGGGACAAAGTTCGTCCATTTTCAGCTCAATACGGGACTTTAGTTCATAAATACGGGACTTTAGTTCATAAATACGGGACTTTAGTTCATAAATATGGGACGATTACGTTTTTCAAGGGACGGCTGGCAACACTGTTTAATTAACCCCGGATCTGGGTAAGTTTAACCCGTCTTTAGGTCCTGTTAACCCCGTCTTTAGGTTAAATTAAACCCATCTCCAGGACTACCCGGTCCTCCTCACACGCTACACAACCGGCGCCATCACGCCTCCGCAACATCCGTAAAAACCTCCATTAAAACACTTAAAACCACCGTCTGTAATGAAAATAGCGGCGGATCGCAACATCTGCAGGAATTCCACACACACAAACATCATCATTTACACTCGATGGCGCAGAAAAAGCGGTGATTTTGATCAGATTCTCGGACGAGCGGTAGAAAGATTCTTCCTACCTAAATTTCGATGACGGAAAAGAATCTGCGCCGGAAACGCGAGGCTTTTCTTCCGGTGGAGCCGCCGCGGAGGCCGATGGGTAATGTAGGCGCTAATGTAGGCACTTACCGTGAGCGTTTATCCACAGCTAAGCTGTTAGCACGTTTATAAGTGCATTAACGACGCACAGAGCGTTTTATTCTGACACTTCAGTCTTTAAGTTTGTCTACACTAGAAAAAGACACTCAAACTATTGAGTGAAATCTTTATTTTGAGCATACATAAAAAAACAATTACACAATACAAAAAAAAAGAATATAAATAAACAGTCATTAAACAAAATCAAAGGAAATAAACCTTCATGCCATAAAGGAGTAGGAGGAAGTAAAAACCTATGAGGTCCTAACGCTTGTTTCTATTTCAATTTTGCTTGAAAATAAAAATAAGAAAAAAAAATATAACAGCAAGCTTTACTACTTTATAAAAAACATTTATACCTGTTATTACTTTATGAAAATAGTACAGCACTTCATTGCAATATTACCTCAGCATTATAAATATAAATATACTTGAGCATTATAAATAATATACCTGAGCTTTATGAATAAAAGAATAAAATAAATAAAAGAGCAATTATAAATTATATTATTATATAAATTATAAATAATATACATATACATATACTATATATATATATATATATATATATATATATATATATATATATATATATACACATCTTATCATAAACATATAATCATTATTATATATAGCATTTTATATACACTATACTATATCAAATGGTCCAAATCCCCCCAAAGTCAAGGAAACTCATTTTAAATTAATCAATAAAATGTATCCAACCGCTGAATTTTTGAGACAAAGATTTAAATCTGAAGTTGAACCTTGAGCTTTCTGTAATGAATCAGAAGAATCATTGATCACGTGTTTCTATTGGGTCTCACAAACATTTTGGCGTGAAATTAGAAATTGGCTAATCTTTAAAAATGAACGACATTCCAAAATTAGAAATGGCTAATATTATTTTTTACATAGATAGAATTGATAAATCAGTGTCTCTCTTGGTTAATGTCATTCTTTTACTGGCTAAATATCATTTACACTGTTGTAAGTGGAGAAAAATCAAGCCTCTTTCCAATGTTTTTTAAATGATTTCAAATGTTTTTTTGTCTCTATAAAAAAATTAAGTCAATTTACTCTGCAAAAAAAATATTAGCCGATATATCAAAGTATCTTTTATTTGAATCTCTTTCTGAAATGTTGATGCTAATTGCCTAAAAATGCCATTACTGTTTTTGTTATTCATTTTACTTTTTTACCTTATTGTAACCCGGTGCTAAATGAGCAGTTATTTATGAAATAAAATAATTTCAAGCTTATTCAGACACGTCAATGTGTGACGTCATGTGACTAGGGTCCAATTGAAAGACAAGATGCAAACAGAAGAAAAATAAAATAAAATAAAAATAAATAAATAAATAAAAAAGAAATAAAAAAAAGACTAGATGCAACAGCACAATCCTCCACCAGGGGGAGACACTCACTCAGCGGAGGAAAATCAGGACACAATGAAACAATGAACTACATTATTACATGAAAAAGAGACATAAACTTAAGGTCTTATGGCCTTTGATTGGTGGAGAGTTAATGTTCTAATATAATGTTTGACCTCATTTTCAAAAATACAAAAAAGAGGCTTTTGATTAGTATACCGGGATTTATGAATAAACCATTTTGTCAAAAGTATAATAAGATTAATAATATAAAATAGTTGTTTTCGACAGATGGATAGTCAATGAAGCCACACAATACATGTTGATTGAAAAATGTTAAAACAGGATGATTCATGTTTCCATTTTAGATTGTGAAAATTAATCTCTTCAAACTCGACGCAATCAGAATAAAATATGTTAAAAACATCTCATCGTGTTATAATCTGAAGTTAAAAAGCCTTTTCAGATGATTTTGGTGCAAAACATTGACATGAACAGATTGTTTAGATTATTTTAATTTGTGTTTTTATTCAAATGAACAGAAAACATATTATATGCTATTATATGATATTTTATTACATGATATTATATCATATATTACTATGTACATTTATCCGTTCATTCCTGTTCTCATTAGAGTCCTGGAGAACCTAAAGAGCTGTTAAATAAAATGTATTATTGTTATTAATATATCTCATGAGCTGCTCCATCACCGCGCTAGAGAAATGAGAGGAAAGTGTCTAAAGAAACCAGGATAAACATAAGGTTTATATTTACACCCTGCTACCAATATCAATATTAAAGTATTCACCACTTTTGATAAACTTTATTTAATCCCTTCAAAATATCTTACAATGACATAAGAGCAAAAATTGTTGATACAAAAGTGTGAGAGCAGACGTTTTCCTGGACACGGTTCCAAGTTTAGAGTGTTAAACATTAGTGTTCATGTCAACAGGGAGTGAATATCTGGGGCTGATATTAGTACCTGCTATTAGTATTATTATTATTATTATAAGTACCTGCTATTAGTATTATTATTATTATTATTAGTACCTGCTATCAGTATTATTATTATTATTAGTACCTGCTATTATTATTATTATTAGTACCTGCTATTAGTATTATTATTATTATTAGTACCTGCTATTAGTATTATTATTATTATTAGTACCTGCTATTAGTATTATTATTATTATTAGTACCTGCTATTAGTATTATTATTATTATTAGTACCTGCTATTATTATTATTATTAGTACCTGCTATTATTATTATTATTATTATTAGTACCTGCTATTATTATTATTATTAGTACCTGCTATTATTATTATTATTAGTACCTGCTAGTAGTATTATTATTATTATTAGTACCTGCTATTATTATTATTATTAGTACCTGCTATTATTATTATTATTAGTACCTGCTAGTAGTATTATTATTAGTACCTGCTAGTAGTATTATTATTAGTACCTGCTAGTAGTATTATTATTATTATTAGTACCTGCTAGTAGTATTATTATTAGTACCTGCTAGTATTATTATTATTATTATTATTAGTACCTGCTAGTAGTATTATTATAAGTACCTGCTAGTAGTATTATTATTATTATTAGTACCTGCTAGTAGTATTATTATTATTATTATTAGTACCTGCTATTATTATTATTATTATTATTATAAGTACCTGCTAGTAGTATTATTATAAGTACCTGCTATTAATATTATTATTAGTACCTGCTAGTAGTATTATTATTATTATTAGTACCTGCTAGTAGTATTATTATTAGTACCTGCTAGTAGTATTATTATTAGTACCTGCTAGTAGTATTATTATAAGTACCTGCTAGTAGTATTATTATTAGTACCTGCTAGTAGTATTATTATAAGTACCTGCTAGTAGTATTATTATAAGTACCTGCTATTATTATTATTATTAGTACCTGCTAGTAGTATTAATATTATTATTAGTACCTGCTAGTAGTATTATTATTAGTACCTGCTAGTAGTATTATTATAAGTACCTGCTAGTAGTATTATTATTAGTACCTGCTAGTAGTATTATTATAAGTACCTGCTAGTAGTATTATTATAAGTACCTGCTATTATTATTATTATTAGTACCTGCTAGTAGTATTATTATTAGTACCTGCTAGTAGTATTATTATAAGTACCTGCTAGTAGTATTATTATTAGTACCTGCTAGTAGTATTATTATTATTATTAGTACCTGCTAGTAGTATTATTATAAGTACCTGCTAGTAGTATTATTATAAGTACCTGCTATTAATATTATTATAAGTACCTGCTAGTAGTATTATTATTATTATTAGTACCTGCTATTATTATTATTATTATTATTATTATTAGTACCTGCTATTATTATTATTATTATTATTATAAGTACCTGCTAGTAGTATTATTATTAGTACCTGCTAGTAGTATTATTATTATTATTATTATTAGTACCTGCTATTATTATTATTATTATTATTATAAGTACCTGCTAGTAGTATTATTATAAGTACCTGCTAGTAGTATTATTATTATTATTAGTACCTGCTATTATTATTATTATTATTATTATTATTAGTACCTGCTATTATTATTATTATTATTATTATAAGTACCTGCTAGTAGTATTATTATAAGTACCTGCTATTAATATTATTATTAGTACCTGCTAGTAGTATTATTATTATTATTAGTACCTGCTAGTAGTATTATTATTATTATTAGTACCTGCTAGTAGTATTATTATTATTATTAGTACCTGCTAGTAGTATTATTATTAGTACCTGCTAGTAGTATTATTATTAGTACCTGCTAGTAGTATTATTATTAGTACCTGCTAGTAGTATTATTATAAGTACCTGCTAGTAGTATTATTATTAGTACCTGCTAGTAGTATTATTATTAGTACCTGCTAGTAGTATTATTATTATTATTAGTACCTGCTAGTAGTATTATTATTAGTACCTGCTAGTAGTATTATTATTATTATTAGTACCTGCTAGTAGTATTATTATAAGTACCTGCTAGTAGTATTATTATTATTATTAGTACCTGCTAGTAGTATTATTATTAGTACCTGCTAGTAGTATTATTATTATTATTAGTACCTGCTAGTAGTATTATTATAAGTACCTGCTAGTAGTATTATTATTATTATAAGTACCTGCTAGTAGTATTATTATTAGTACCTGCTAGTAGTATTATTATTATTATTAGTACCTGCTATTATTATTATTATTATTATTATAAGTACCTGCTAGTAGTATTATTATTAGTACCTGCTAGTAGTATTATTATTAGTACCTGCTAGTAGTATTATTATAAGTACCTGCTAGTAGTATTATTATTAGTACCTGCTAGTAGTATTATTATAAGTACCTGCTAGTAGTATTATTATAAGTACCTGCTATTATTATTATTATTAGTACCTGCTAGTAGTATTATTATTAGTACCTGCTAGTAGTATTATTATAAGTACCTGCTAGTAGTATTATTATTATTATTAGTACCTGCTAGTAGTATTATTATAAGTACCTGCTAGTAGTATTATTATAAGTACCTGCTATTAATATTATTATAAGTACCTGCTAGTAGTATTATTATTATTATTAGTACCTGCTATTATTATTATTATTATTATTATTATTAGTACCTGCTATTATTATTATTATTATTATTATTAGTACCTGCTAGTAGTATTATTATTATTATTAGTACCTGCTAGTAGTATTATTATTAGTACCTGCTAGTAGTATTATTATAAGTACCTGCTAGTAGTATTATTATTAGTACCTGCTAGTAGTATTATTATTAGTACCTGCTAGTAGTATTATTATTATTATTAGTACCTGCTAGTAGTATTATTATTATTATTAGTACCTGCTAGTAGTATTATTATTAGTACCTGCTAGTAGTATTATTATTAGTACCTGCTAGTAGTATTATTATTAGTACCTGCTAGTAGTATTATTATTAGTACCTGCTAGTAGTATTATTATTAGTACCTGCTAGTAGTATTATTATTAGTACCTGCTAGTAGTATTATTATTATTATTAGTACCTGCTAGTAGTATTATTATTATTATTAGTACCTGCTAGTAGTATTATTATTAGTACCTGCTAGTAGTATTATTATTAGTACCTGCTAGTAGTATTATTATTAGTACCTGCTAGTAGTATTATTATAAGTACCTGCTATCAGTATTATTATTAGTACCTGCTATTAATATTATTATTAGTACCTGCTATTATTATTATTATTAGTACCTGGCTGGTGCAAATACTCACTCTGTTTAAATATTTCTCTCTAAATAAGTGAACAGTTTGGAGCCCCGGTTTTTAAATGAAAAGCTCTTCCAGCTCCGGGAGTTTGAACGGCGGATAAATTAGAGGAAGAAAAACTGAGAGAAAATGTTTGAAGCTGCAGGATTTTAATGAAGGCAGTGACGTCACAGACGGACCAGGTCCTGGTCCTGGTCCTGGTCCTGGTCCTGGTCCTGGTCCTGGTCCTGGTCCTGGTCCTGGTCCTGGTCCTGGTCCTGGTCCAGGTCCTGGTCCTGGTCCTGGTCCTGGTCCTGGTCCTGGTCCTGGTCCTGGTCCTGGTCCTGGTCCTGGTCCAGGTCCTGGTCCTGGTCCAGGTCCTGGTCCTGGTCCTGGTCCTGGTCCTGGTCCTGGTCCTGGTCCTGGTCCTGGACCAGGTCCTGGTCCTGGTCCTGGTCCTGGTCCAGGTCCTGGTCCTGGTCCTGGTCCTGGTCCTGGTCCTGGTCCTGGTCCTGGTCCTGGTCCTGGTCCCTCTACCTGCCTCTACCACCTCAATAAAAACCTGTAATAAAGTGTAAAAACAGAAACACTGGAAACATCTGTACGAGTGTGTTTACATGGGAAGTTTAATTCCTCTTTAATTCAGAATTTAAATTAAATCTCATTTAAAATGAGTAAAAACACCATGTAAACACCTAATTCTGAATGAAAATGTCCATTCTGAATTAAACTTAATTCTGAAGTAAGTGTCTGGTTTATTCTGATTTTAAATCTGAATAGAATAATTCCAGATCGTGTTTAAACTCATTCCTCTTTAAATTAATCCTGGGCTGCGTCAGAAATCACATCCTTCCTCCTAATGAGCAGCAAAGTGAGTGTGTGAGACTTTTTAGTGTCTGAAACATTAGTATGTACTCAGTAGTATGTACTATCCATACTCAGTAGTATGTACTATCCATACTCAGTAGTATGTACTATCCATTCTCAATAGTATGTACTATCCATTCTCAATAGTATGTACTATCCATACTCAATAGTATGTACTATCCATACTCAATAGTATGTACTATCCATACTCATTAGTATGTACTATCCATACTCAGTAGTATGTACTATCCATACTCAGTAGTATGTACTATCCATACTCATTAGTATGTACTATCCATACTCAGTAGTATGTACTATCCATACTCAGTAGTATGTACTATCCATACTCATTCTGGAAAATGTTTTAGTATGGATTGATGGACACTAGCCGATATTATAATATTCGTATATAATAATATTATATAATGTAATCTTGTTTGGGCCAGAATAAACTGGAAATAGCGGTGCTGCTACTGCAGCTGTTACCATGGTAACAACTCCTGTTACCATGGTAACAACTCCTGTTACCATGGTAACAGCTGCTACTGCTGCTGTGACACGTCACTTCCTCCCTATGGCAGGAAGTGACGTGTGTGGCTCTTAATTGTAAGTCCGAATTAATGCTACTACTGATATTTACTCAAAAGTGTGCCGAACTTAAGTATACTTTTTAGTATATACTTTTTAGTACGGTATTTCGGACGCACCGCCAGTCTTTCTTTCTGCTCGTCCGTCTGTCTCCATGATCTTATATTCCGCTGGGCTGGTTTTCCTAACAAAGTTTCCAGATGCAGCAGCAGTAAACGCTGGTCAAGAGCAGAGACATTTATTTAATAAATAGAAATCATTAAAAGAACACATGGAAACAGGAAACATCAAAATGGGGATCTTTTCAAAGTTGTAGCGGCTAAGTTAGTTTTTCTTCCGGTAGTTTAACTTCCGGTCCCCCCCCTATCCAATCAGAACCTTCCCAACCCCCAGACCTGGAGAGGAATTGGAGAAAGACCATCAAACGTGTTTCCATGGAAACCTCAATTCAGAATTACTATTTCCATGGAAACTCCAAGGAAAATACTTTAATTCTGAATTATTTAATTCAGAATTAAAACCATCATGTTTTCAGCAGCACTAATGCAGCTCTGCAGGGACAAGAACCAACAAATAAAAACATCTGTTTGCATTTAATTTTATTATTTTACTCCAGTTTTTAAAAAATGTGACAAATGTTACAACAGAAGGATTAACGGGTTTATGTTCACCCAGACAGACGGAGCTCAGGGACGACCAGAGACACAAGAAAGATTAGGAAAGACAGTGGTTGTTAATGAAGACCCCCCACCCAGAACCAGAACCAGGACCAGAACCAGGACCTGGACCAGGACCAGGACCAGGACCAGAACCAGGATTCTTACAAAAACTGGAAGCCTTTGTGTCTCAAAATTCTGTCTGTCGAGGACGTTGAAGACGCCTTCATAATTGAATTTATGATAGCAGGATTTCTCCTGATCATCCTCTTGATCGGAGGGGGGGGATTACTTGTGTATGGACAAACGCGTAATACGTTGACAGCTGTTTTGGCTCTTTCCGAGCTGCCGGACGTGGCTGAAGGGTCAAGCAAGGCGACCAATGCACAGACTCTGACACTGGGAGAGCAGGGCCGTAAGCTGGATGTGATTCTTGAACAGAATCGCAGGCTGGCGGCGTCTTTGAGCTCATTGGCAAAATTGACAACACCTTGGAGAAGTTGGAAGCTCGGCTTGGCGAGAAGTGATCACAATTCGTCTGATTGGAGTCGCCATTGAGGAACCAGAGACTAAAGGCAGACGGAAAATTACTGAGTCTGTTTTTCAATATAATTGTTGATTCTAAAATCTGGCCTTGACAGAGCGGTTTGGCCGATCACTCTGGTCACAATCTCCCTGGTGGAATGTAAACAAGGTGACTCTGCCCCCACTAACCCTCCCCTCTCAGCAACATCTGTGGACCTGTTTCAGAACTGACCGGGCCGTCTGATAACATCAAGGACATTGGCTGAGAGCAGCTCTGGAGCGAAGTTTTCACAGACTTGATAACCACAGATCTTCAACGCCTTCCCTGGCTCCTCCTCTTATCAGCCCCCCTGACACGGACGTCGGGTTTGAGCACCAGCTGCCGCGGCCCTCACTTGGATGAACTGTGCCGGGACCCCCCCCCCCCCGACTTGCCCACCCCCCATACCCATAAGCTATGATGTTGTTTTGTTTGTGTATGTTGTTTTGATGTCTGTTGAGCTGTGTGCTGCTGAGGTGTTTTTTTTTGCACCTTAATACTGTGTATATACTAAGTGTGAAGATGTATTTTTGTTTCTCCCCCCCTCCTATCCCAGTGTTACCTTTTGGAAAACAGGCGCACAATACCATCGTGTCGCCGCCGGTGTATCTGAAGTCAAAAACAGTTTTTCTAAGCTGAACTAATAAACTTGATTCTGATTCTGATTCTGATAAACTCGTACTTGCAAAAATTCTCCGATACCAGGCACCGATACTTCATTGTTGTTGTAGTTACTGGTTAGCGCCGCTAGGGGGAGATGTTGAGCCACACATTAAAATACTCGTACTCGGTGTGAAAAAAATGGTATCGGGGCAACAGGAAGTGGGACGTCCATCAAGACAGGAAGTGGGACGTCCATCAGGACAGGAAGTGGGACGTCCATCAGGACAGGAAGTGGGACGTCAGGACAGGAACTGGGACATGAAGGCGAGCGCCGGGTGCAGGTCGTCCGTCAACTCCTCCGGCATCGACAGAACCAGCGACGTCAAACCCCCGGTGACCTGCAGCATCCTGCCGGGACGGAGGACGGGGACAGAGGACAGAGGACATGGGGGGGTTAGAGGGAGACAGCTACAGCCTGGATCCAAATCAAACTTTATTTGTATAATAATAATAGTTAAAGCTGCAGCAGCGATGAACGGATAAACGGGCCCTTGCACATGCAATTTTCACCAATAAAGGTGAAGGACTCAAAACCGAGTCCGATGACTCCACCCACGACTCTTTATGTCAAACCATTCAAAAGTTGGTAGGAAGTAGGAACTATCACATATGGACCAATCAGATGAAGAGGCGCGCTTTTTGGCGTCTAGCGTCGCCATGGTAACATTTTTGAAAGAGAAAAGTAATGCGCGTTGTCACAGGATGTAGACGCACATTTTGATGTATAACACACCTGGGTGCACGTTACGGTTCGGGCCGCATTAACTGCCGAAGAAATGGCATAAATTGCGGCAAAATTACACGATGAATTCAAAATGGCCGACATCCTGTTGGGTTTGGGCCATGGCTCCAAGAGACTTTTCTTTAAGTTGTGTACTGATACAGGTGTGTACTGATTTTCGTGCATGTACGTCAAACCGTATTGTGGGGCTTGAGGCACAAAGTTTTCTAGGGGGCGCTGTTGAGCCGTTAGGCCACGCCCATTAATGCAAACCAATAAATATCACATTTTTCACCAGGCCTGGCTTGGTGCAAAATTTGGTGACTTTTTGGGCACGTTTAGGGGGGCAAAAAGACCCTCATTTCGTCGGAACAATAAAAACTAGAACAATTCCTACAGATACATTAGGGCCCTAGCACTGTCAGTGCTAGGGCCCTAATAATATTCAATTTAATTTATATAGCACTTTTCATGCATAAAAATACAGCACAAAGTGCTTTACATAAAAACAAAACACAAACATAAAACGTATTAATATAGAATAGATAGGTAAGGTAAGGTAATAGATAAGATAAGCTATGAAGTTAAAATACACACTAAAAAAGTATAAAAGTATAACATAAAATCCTAAGAGTAGGTCTAAAGAGCAAAAAAATAGAAACTGAGAGAATAAAACAATAGAATGTATAAAATAGACCATAAATAACGACTAAAACATTTAAATATAACATTGAGATAAAACAATGAGATAATAAAACAGGATAAAGGGGGGCGGTGCCTCTCACCCTTCTTCTCCTCTCCTCTTCCCTGCCTCTCTTCTCCATTACCATTTTTATTTATTATAAATATCTCATAGCTATCATTTTTGTCCATCGATCCTGTAGTTTCTTGTGCCGGCCCCCCTTTTTTCTCTTTTGTGCATGTTTGCAGGCCGGACCTTCAGGAGCTGCGTTCTGGCCTGTGGTCCCGGTCCCCCTCCCATCCCCGGTCATCCCGCTGCTGCTTCCACCTGCCTGCGGTCCCGGTCCCCCCCTGAATAAACTAAACTAAAGATGAATATAAGACGTCTCACCAGCTGAGATACTGGGCCGCCAGCTGGGGCTCGTGTCTCCGTCCGTCCTCCACCACCAGGTGCTGCTTCACCTGCCTGAAGTTCAGCTCGATGTCCCTCCGGACGTCTGACAAGACCTGGACGCCCCTGAAGGAGCTGAGGACCTGCTGCAGAGAGACACCACAAACCTCAGGACATGTCCCCCAGAGAGACACCACAAACCTGAGGACATGTCCCCCAGAGAGACACCACCTTCAGAAACCTGAGGACATAAAAAAATTAATAAATAAATGTAAAAAAAATAAATAAATAAAAAAAAAATTATAATAATAATAATAATAATAATAATTGAATAATAATAATAATTGAATAAAAAACAAACAAACAATAAAATAAAATAAAACAAAACAAAAAATAAATAAAATAAAAAAGAAACGAAACCTGAGGACATGTCCCCCAGAGAGACACCACAAACCTGAGGACATGTCCACCAGAGAGACACCACCTTTAGACTGAGGTCTGTTCACCACTGACTGCGTTTCCAGCATCAATAACCTTTTAAAACCGGAATATTAGCAATAACCCAGTTACACGGCCATGTAAACACCAATAACCCCTTTGAATAACCAGAATGTTTAAAAACCTGGATATGACGCCCTGGGTTACTCCTTTTCTCTTTGAATATTCATGTTTAGCCTAACGGGATTTCCCCGTCAGGAGGAACAGGAATGTGTTTTCTACATGTTCTTTTCTCAAGGAATCCTGGTCTTTTGAGTCCAGGAAGTTCTTATAAACACGGGGAAACCAAGACCAGGAGGAGACTAATCACTTCATAAATCTTCTTCCGGCTCTCGGCGAAGGCGGACGCTACTCTGCTCCTCTCCCTTCTCTATCTGCCCTGCTGCTGCTTTTGTCCTGTCTCGTCTTCAGAGTCTCTCCTTTTCACTCCTCCCAAACTCTACAATCATGGAATTGGTTAACTGGTCTCTCAGCACAATTGACCAAATTTTTGCAACGAGAAGTCAGGGGACAGGGGAGCCCTCCTGCCCCCATGGGACATTTTTTGCCGGATACATGATGGACTCATGGAAAAATTGGAGGATAATGTGCCTGTTGATTCTGTCCGTCGAGGACGTTGAAGATGCTTCATAATTGGATTAATGATAACAGGATTTCTGCTGTTTGGAGCTGGTGGATTCCTGGTATATCGACAAATGCGTAAGTCGTCGACAGCTGTTCTGTGGCTGAGGGGATCAGTTCTGGACCAACACTCAGACTTTAACGCTGGGAGAGCTAAACCGCAAGCTGGATGTGATTCTTGAACAGAATCGCAGGCTGGCAGCGTCTTTGGGTTAGGGTTAGTGTCTGCCTGTTTTTTCAATACAATTGTTGATTCTATAATCTGACCTTGACAGAGCAGCCTGGCAGGTTAGTCCAGTCACAATCTCCCTGATGGAATAAAAACAAGACGCTCTCCCCCACTAGCCCTCCCCTTCCACGAACACCTGTGGACCTGTTTCAGAACTGTACCGGGCCGTCTGATAACATCAAGGACATTGGCTGAGGAGCAGCTCTGGGGCAAAGTTCACAGACTTACCGCTCTCACACACTTGCTGATAACCACCCCCCTCATCTTCAAAACCTTCCCACGAAGGCCACGGCCCTCACTTGGATGAACTGTGCCGGGATCCCCCCCTACTTGCCCACCCCCGATACCCACAAGCTATGATGTTGTTTTGTTGTGTGTATGTTGCTTTTCTGTGCTGAGGTGTTTTTTTGCACCTTGACACCAGGTATTAATACACAGTGTGAAGATCCTTGTTTCTCCTCCATCCCAGTGTCATCCTTTAGATTTACTAAAAGGTGAGCGGAAAGTTGCACAAAGCAGGATTTGTAGGAACGCCAGACCAGATCAAGCTCCGCTGGAAGACGCTGGAAAAGAAACTTCTACTGGGCTGTTGATTATCCGCCGTGCTGCTGTTGTTGATGTTGTTGTTATTGTTGTTGTTATGAATTTGGATCCAGGAAGAAGAAGCAGAAATGAGGGGAATTGTGTCATGACGTTCTCCGTGCGTCGCTGGTTTGATCCAGATATCCCAAATGATTCCAATCACCATGTAAACAGGGATAACCCTGTTAGCTCAGCATGGAAACACATTATTCCCAATGTTTCAGGAACTGGAATATTGACCTGAACCCCAGTTTTGACTGAATGGAAACGTGGTCAGTGAGACACCTGAGCAGAGGTTCCTCTCTTACGTAGATGACGGACAGCTGGTGAGGTTAGGGGTTAGGGGTTAGGGGTTAGGGGTTAGATTTAGGGGTTAGGGGTTAGAGTTAGGGGTTAGGGGTTAGATTTAGGGGTTAGGGTTAGAGTTAGGGTTAGGGGTTAGGGTTTAGAGTTAGGGGTTAGGGGTTAGATTTAGGGGTTAGGGTTAGAGTTAGGGTTAGGGGTTAGGGTTTAGAGTTAGGGGTTAGGGGTTAGATTTAGGGGTTAGGGGTTAGGGTTAGGGGTTAGGGTTAGAGGTTAGAGGGTTAGGGGTTAGGGGTTAGGGGTTAGGGTTAGGGGTAGGGTTAGGGGTTAGGGGTTAGGGTTCCTCTCTTACGTAGATCACTGACAGCTGGTGAGGGATGTACTTGTGACTCCCCAGATGTTGGACGTCCTCGTCCAGCTGCTGACTCAGCGCCAGCAGCTGGTTCAGTCTGGACACGTGGACCAGGTATTCTGCAACACAGACGGGGACACGTTAGTTCATGTCTTTATTCCCAAATAAAGAACAGAAAGAGAAGCCAGTTACACACAGTGATTAATATAAATAATATAAATGATGAACATTTCCAGAGATCTCCTGCAGGTCAGATCCAGGTGTGAAGCAGCACCACCGATACACGGCTCTGCCCTGTTTTATACTCCAGTTTAAGGTAGTTCCATTAACAGGATGGAGATGTCTCAGTGGGACGAGGACGTGTCTCACCGTCCATGGGGGGCGTCTCCAGCATGTCCACTCACCGTCCATGGGGGGCGTCTCCAGCATGTCCACCTACCGTCCATGGGGGGACAGCATGTCCACTCACCGTCCATGGGGGGTGTCTCCAGCATGTCCACCTACCGTCCATGGGGGGCGTCTCCAGCATGTCCACTCACCGTCCATGGGGGGCGTCTCCAGCATGTCCACTCACCGTCCATGGGGGGCGTCTCCAGCATGTCCACTCACCGTCCATGGGGGGCGTCTCCAGCATGTCCACTCACCGTCCATGGGGGGCGTCTCCAGCATGTCCACTCACCGTCCATGGGGGGTGTCTCCAGCATGTCCACTCACCGTCCATGGGGGGTGTCTCCAGCATGTCCACCTACCGTCCATGGGGGGTGTCTCCAGCATGTCCACCTACCGTCCATGGGGGGCGTCTCCAGCATGTCCACCTACCGTCCATGGGGGGACAGCATGTCCACTCACCGTCCATGGGGGGTGTCTCCAGCATGTCCACCTACCGTCCATGGGGGGCGTCTCCAGCATGTCCACTCACCGTCCATGGGGGGCGTCTCCAGCATGTCCACCGGGCTGCCCTGGATCAGAAACACCTCCACACGGGGGAACATGGCCGACAGGCCCACGGTGTCCAGGTAGTCCTGGGGAGGAGAGGGGGGGTCTGACAGCAGCTCTGGTAGCCACATCGACCAGTCTGGTAGCCACATAGACCAGTCTGGTAGCCACATAGACCAGTCTGGTAGCCACATAGACGAGTCTGGTAGCCACATAGACCAGTCTGGTAGCCACATAGACCAGTCTGGTAGCCACATAGACCAGTCTGGTAGCCACATAGACCAGTCTGGTAGCCACATAGACCAGTCTGGTAGCCACAGATCTACGAGTTTAACCCTGCCGAGGCGCTAATAGCAAAAAGGGTTAATAAGGGTTAATAAGGGGTTAATAAGGGTTAATAAGGGGTTAATAAGGGTTAATAAGGGGTTAATAAGGGTTTATGAGGGTTTATAAGGGTTAATAAGGGGTTAATAAGGGTTAATAAGGGTTAATAAGGGGTTAATAAGGGTTAATAAGGGTTAATAAGGGTTAATAAGGGGTTAATAAGGGGTTAATAAGGGTTAATAAGGGTTAATAAGGGTTAATAAGGGTTAATAAGGGGTTAATAAGGGGTTAATAAGGGTTAATAAGGGTTAATAAGGGTTAATAAGGGGTTAATAAGAGTTAATAAGGGTTAATAACGGTTAATAAGGGGTTAATAAGGGGTTAATAAGGGTTAATAAGGGTTAATAAGGGTTAATAAGGGTTAATAAGGGGTTAATAAGAGTTAATAAGGGTTAATAAGGGTTAATAAGGGGTTAATAAGGGGTTAATAAGGGTTAATAAGGGTTAATAAGGGTTAATAAGGGTTAATAAGAGTTAATAAGGGTTAATAAGGGTTAATAAGGGGTTAATAAGGGGTTAATAAGGGTTAATAAGGGTTAATAAGGGTTTATAAGGGTTAATAAGGGTTAATAAGGGTTAATAAGGGTTTATAAGGGTTTATAAGGGTTAATAAGGGGTTAATAAGGGGTTAATAAGGGTTAATAAGGGTTAATAAGGGGTTAATAAGGGGTTAATAAGGGTTAATAAGGGTTAATAAGGGTTTATAAGGGTTTATAAGGGTTAATAAGGGTTAATAAGGGTTAATAAGGGTTTATAAGGGTTAATAAGGGTTTATGAGGGTTTATAAGGGTTTATGAGGGTTTATGAGGGTTTATAAGGGTTTATAAGGGTTAATAAGGGTTAATAAGGGTTAATAAGGGTTTATGAGGGTTTATAAGGGTTTATAAGGGTTAATAAGGGTTCATAAGGGTTTATAAGGCTCTACATAAAGCAAGTGCTGAGGTTTTCCTGTTTCCTGTAGACGGTACGGGAGAATCGTCACCTCCAGCTGTGGCATGGGCTTGGGCAGATGTTCCAGACACTGCAGCATCTGGTCCAGAATCTCTGATCCTGGAACCAACACACAGATAAACGAGTCAAGAATCTGATCCTGGAACCAACACAGATACAGGAGTAAAACTCCCTTTAAAGCTCAGATACAACACATTAAAATCTCTACAAACACGTATAAAGGCTTGTTCCCTTTCTTAGAATTCATCTTTACGCTGTCTGTCCCTGATGTAGCTTAGCATTTATTCCTGTCATGTTTACAGTATTACTGGGTGAAACCCTTAATTGTAACTAACAGATGTTTGGACTCATGTGTAACCCTTAACCTTCCATGTGTTAGGCTGTGTCCCAATACTCCCCCTACCCCTCGTTTTGATCCCTCCCCCTAAATGTTGCGCGTTCCCGTGAAGGTAGTGGTTCCAATTCCTCTTTCCACCTAACCCTAACCCTAACCCTAGGGGGAGGGGGCATAACGAGGGCTAGGGGCTGAGAATAGCCCCTTCAAATAGAGGGATTTCAGATGCTGACTTCGCAAGCGAGGGGGTATAAAAATTTCCCAGAATGCTTTTCGTCGTCATTTGCGGACTGAATCCAAAAAAAAAACATGGTGGACATTTTTTTATTTTTCAGTAAATAATATTAAAAACAATATTTTGAGTTAGTTTCTGCATAAAAATGCGTTTTGATTACATTTCTAGCGAGAAATATATATTTTACTTTCATAATATTCACTCAGTGAATGTACATAATTCCTTTTTTGTCCATTGTTCGCGAAAATCGCGCTGGAGTAAAGGCTGTTAGGTTACGCCGTAGGCTACGTAAGCTACGCCGTAAGCTATGCCGTAGGCTACGTAAGCTACGCCGTAGGTTACGTAACCTACGCCTATCTCTATTGAGATTGGGCTTTAGTGGTTGGTACCTTGAGTCTGGAAGCCGTCCGACTCCTCTGGACTACACCCCCGTCCTAACTGCTCCTGGAACTGAACACACACCAAACTTTAAAACTTATACACCAAACATCACATTTATACAACAAACATACAAATAACTCTGGAAAAACTCTGGAAAAAGTGCAACAAATCAAACTAGGAATGAAGTGAATCTGTTGATAACAGGAACCTCTGGAACATCTGGAAACATCTGGAACAAACATCAGCTTCCTCTCTGTTTATATACAGATATGTACCATTTTTTATTTCTATTGTATTTTTTATTGATTTTAATTAAATGTATCTTTTAATCTATTTTCTTAATTGTTTGTTTACGCTACTTTACTCTTTATTTTAGCTTCACATGTACAAGAAAAACCCTCCGTGAAACAACTTCACACTGACAAAAGTAATATTAATATTATAGATGTATATTATAGATGTATATTACAGATGTATACATGTATAGAAGTATATTATAGATGTATATTACAGATGTATATTATAGATGTATACATGTATAGATGTATATTATAGATGTATATTATAGATGTATATTATAGATGTATACATGTATAGATGTATAGAGTTCTTTGTAGTTTTTTTTTCTTTCTTTTCCTTTTTTTAAAATTTCTTAATGTTTACTTAAAATGAAAAAACTGGATGGCGAATAAGAATATATATATATATAGTCTATATATAGTATAGTAATATATATATAATATAAGAAACGTCTCTCCAGTGTTAGCTTCGCTCCATTGGTTACCTGTAAAATTCAGAATCCAATTTAAGATTTTATTACTTGCGTATAAAGCCCAAAACAGCTCAGCTCCTCATTATTTGCAAGACCTGATAGTGCCTTATGTTCCTGGCAGAGCTCTCCGTTCTCAGAGTGCAGGTTTACTCGTAGTTCCTAGAGTATCTAAATGTAGATTTGGAGGGCGGGCGTTCTGCTATCAGGCACGTTGCTACGGTAACCACCTGACTATTATGGGATGGCAGCGTTGCTACGGTAACTCACCTGCTGACTCTGGGCCCGGATCAGAAGGTCCAACTGTCCACACAGAACCAGCATCTCCAGACCCACCTGTTCTGGACTGAACCGGACCGGAACCAGCGGCCGCCGGACCTGCAGTTCTACTGGAACCAGAAACAAGAACCAGTTCTTACTGGAACCAGAGAGACAAGAACCAGTTCTTACTGGAACCAGAGACAAGAACCAGTTCTTACTGGAACCAGAGAGAAGAACCAGTTCTTACTGGAACCAGAGAGAAGAACCAGTTCTTACTGGAACCAGAGAGAAGAACCAGTTCTTACTGGAACCAGAGAGAAGAACCAGTTCTTACTGGAACCAGAGAGAAGAACCAGTTCTTACTGGAACCAGAGACAAGAACCAGTTCTTACTGGAACCAGAGACAAGAACCAGTTCTTACTGGAACCAGAGACAAGAACCAGTTCTTACTGGAACCAGAGAGAAGAACCAGTTCTTACTGGAACCAGAAACACAGGAACCAGTTCTTACTGGAACCAGAAACACAAGAACCAGTTCTTACTGGAACCAGAAACACAGGAACCAGTTCTTACTGGAACCAGAGACAAGAACCAGTTCTTACTGGAACCAGAGAGAAGAGAACCAGTTCTTACTGGAACCAGAGAGAAGAACCAGTTCTTACTGGAACCAGAAAGAAGAACCAGTTCTTACTGGAACCAGAGACAAGAACCAGTTCTTACTGGAACCAGAGACACAAGAACCAGTTCTTACTGGAACCAGAAACACAGGAACCAGTTCTTACTGGAACCAGAGACAAGAACCAGTTCTTACTGGAACCAGAGAGAAGAGAACCAGTTCTTACTGGAACCAGAGAGAAGAACCAGTTCTTACTGGAACCAGAAAGAAGAACCAGTTCTTACTGGAACCAGAGACAAGAACCAGTTCTTACTGGAACCAGAGACACAAGAACCAGTTCTTACTGGAACCAGAGAGAAGAACCAGTTCTTACTGGAACCAGAGACAAGAACCAGTTCTTACTGGAACCAGAGACAAGAACCAGTTCTTACTGGAACCAGAGAGAAGAACCAGTTCTTACTGGAACCAGAAACACAGGAACCAGTTCTTACTGGAACCAGAAACACAAGAACCAGTTCTTACTGGAACCAGAGAGAAGAACCAGTTCTTACTGGAACCAGAGACAAGAACCAGTTCTTACTGGAACCAGAGACAAGAACCAGTTCTTACTGGAACCAGAGAGAAGAACCAGTTCTTACTGGAACCAGAAACACAGGAACCAGTTCTTACTGGAACCAGAAACACAAGAACCAGTTCTTACTGGAACCAGAGACAAGAACCAGTTCTTACTGGAACCAGAGACAAGAACCAGTTCTTACTGGAACCAGAGAAGAGAACCAGTTCTTACTGGAACCAGAGAAGAGAACCAGTTCTTACTGGAACCAGAGACAAGAACCAGTTCTTACTGGAACCAGAGACAAGAACCAGTTCTTACTGGAACCAGAAACACAGGAACCTGGTTCTAACTGGGACTAGCGTTAGAACGTGCGTTTTTTCGTGCGTTCGTTCTTTCGTGCGTTTTCGACATTTCAACTTTTTTTTCTAAATTTTGACTTTTTCATCCAAATTTCAACTTTTTTCTCTAAATTTCAATTTTTTCATCCAAATTTCAACTTTTTTCCTCAAAATTTCAACTTCTTTCTAACTGGGACTAGAGGAGACACTGGTACAGGAACCTGGTTCTAACTGGGACTAGAGGAGACACTGGTACAGGAACCAGTTCTAACTGGGACTAGAGGAGACACTGGTACAGGAACCTGGTTCTAACTGGGACTAGAGGAGACACTGGTACAGGAACCTGGTTCTAACTGGGACTAGAGGAGACACTAGGAACCAGTTCTAACTGGGACTAGAGGAGACACTGGTACAGGAACCTGGTTCTAACTGGGACTAGAGGAGACACTGGTACAGGAACCTGGTTCTAACTGGGACTAGAGGAGACACTGGTACAGGAACCTGGTTCTAACTGGGACTAGAGTATATTTGTTTTATATTGAAATAATTCTGGATCGCTTATTTTGGCATGGATAATTCAATTCAATTCAATTTTATTTATATAGCATCAATACAACATAGTTGTCTCTAGACGCTTTCCAGAGACCCAGAACATAAACATAAACATAAACATAAACATAAACATGAACATGAACATAAACATAAACCCCTGAGCAAATATTACATAAACAATGGAGGTAAAAACTCCCCTAGTGGGAGAAAATGTAATGTTTCATAATGTTTGTGTTGATAATGTTTGTGTGATGAGACTGAATAAAGAATTTCAAACAAAAAAACAAAAAAACCCAGACCCCCAGAAACCAGTCCCAGCATCCCCCCTGCTGGGACTGGTTTCTGGGGGTAGGGGGGATGTTAGGTCTGGTTCCGGGTCTGGTTTTGGGGTCTAGGTCTATGGGGGGTAGGTTTAGGTTCAGGTCTGGTTCTGGTTCTCGGGGGTTAGGGTTAGGTCTGGTTCTGGTTCTGGTCTCACCTCTCAGTCCGTCTCTGTAAACCAGGGGGCGGCAGAGCGGCTCCGACACGATCGCTGCCATCCTGCTCCGAATCTCCTCCTATATCCTCCTTTATTCTCCTTTATTCTCCTCCTTTTCTGGATTAAATCCCCAGGAAGACGGAGCTCCGGCAGGTGTCTGGATGAAGTCTGGATCCTGCAGGGATGCGGGTCCTGATGCGGGTCCTGATGCGGGTCTCAGGGTTTCTGGATGCGGGTCTTGATACCGGGTCTCTGCTGGTCCTGACGGGTCTCTGCGGGTTCTCCGGGACTCGAACCCGCACCTCCTGCCCGGGACGGCGCGTGGAGATGCGGGAGAATCAACACCGGCGCGCGGCCCCGCCGTCGACCACGCCCCTCCAGCCGCAGGCCGCGTCACCATGACGTCATGATGGAGACCAGCTGCTTCACCATGACGTCATGATGGAGACCAGTATCACCTGGTTTATTGCAAGCTATTTTAACATTTAATGTTTGATTTTCCAGAATTAACAGCAAATTTCTACAACTGCATTTTAACGTGTCGTAACGTCATTGTGACTAATCAAAACTCTAATTCTAGATATCTGTAATTACATTTTCACTAGGCAGAATGGAAGTTAAAGAAATCTCCAATTTGAGATATCTCTAATTAAAATTAATTACAAGATATCTATAACTTGATTATAGATATCTACAATTAAATTATAACTATCCGTAATTCCACTTCTAGATTTCTACAACTTTGTTCTGACTAGTCAAAACTTAATTTAAGATATCTAGAAAGAACGATGTAGAAATGTTGAATTGAGGGGATTTAAAGATATGTTGAACTGGAATTATTACTAGTCAGAATTAAACTGTAGAAATCTGAAACTGGAATTACAGCTAGTCGTAATTCAGTTGCAGAAATCTAATTCACATGACAGATTTCTGCAACTGAATTGTAGAAATCTGTGATTAGAAACACCAAACACCTGACTGGCAGAATGATGTTGATATCTGAGACTGTGGACAGGAAGAACTAAATTGTATCTGAAATTCTCTTTTTGACTAGGAATAATTGAATTGTGGATATCTGAAACACATATCCAGCCTAGCTGTTAAATATTAAAACGACTTGCCGTAGTGGTGAGGAGAGACGGATCTGCTCCAGCAGGACGACCAGATCAGGGACGTGGAGGTCGATTAGTCGACCACCGTAGTCGGTTTAGGGTGATGCTAGGGTGATCTCATACTTATTATATTAATCATAACCCCGGCCCCAACAAACCTCCTCCTACGTCACTGATCAGCTGATCATCGATGCTGCTACTGCTGCTACATTACAAATCAACTGAAATATTACAAGCCTTTTATTATTTTAATATTGCTGATTATGGTTTACAGTTTAAGATTAAGATTCCCAGAATATTCTAATTTTTTGAGATAGGATATTTGAGTTTTCTTAAACTGTAAGCCATGATCAGCAATATTAAAATATTAAAAGGCTTGCAATATTTCAGTTGATTAGTAATGAATCCAGAATGGATGACATTTTAGTTGTTTTAATTGTATTACAGAAAATCACAATATTCTAATTTTCTGAGACAGTCCTGTTTGTGTCTAAACTCCCACCAGAGTTCATGGTTCCAGCTGATTCACCTGATTCTAGTTTTCTCTCACCTACGGGTCACATGACCCGTCACATGATGTGACCGGTCATGTGACGGGTCATGTGACCAGTCATGTGACCAGTCATGTGACGGGTCATGAACCTTGTAGAACCGATTGTTTCCATCAGTGGGGGATGAAACAAAAATGCAAGTAAAATAAGTCTAGACATTGCTCATTATTTGTTATTCTAATTTAATAATTCCTCTCCTTTTTTATGCTCCATTATGTGAATTTAAATGCTTAATGTATTTTGTTATTCATATGCACCGTTTAATTCTTAGAGTGCCTTGTTTTTTGTTTTCTTTACAAGAATCCCTTTTTATTTTCCTTTCTTTTCATATTGCATTTAAATTGATATTTGTCCATTATCCTTTGAGAGTTTGTATATATTCAATAAAGTTTTGTTTAAAAAACAAAATAAAAAAAAAAAATCAGTGGAATGATGAGGCTGATGCATGATGGGTAAAGCACGTTTACGTCCAGCGGTGCGTCCGAAATGCCAGACTAAAAAGTATATACTAAAAAGTACACTTTTGAGTAAATATCAGTAGTATTTATGCATTAATTTGGACGTACTACCAGAGACGTTCTATAACCGAGACAGCCCACTACGGTTGTGTTTCTTGTATCTGTGTCACGTGACTGCCACGCCCCTTTAGGAGACAGGAAGTAGGTCCTGAGTCTATTGAGTCCTATGGGAAAAGTGAACATGAGCACAGATTATTACCAATTCCTTCGCCTCATTGTAACCTAAGTAAATATGGGACCCATTTTTCAAAAGCCACAAACCTTCTGAACATTCTGACACCAAAATGGCAATTTTCAGACCGACAGATTAGAAGAAAATGAACTTTGTTTGAGATCTGTCTCTGTCTGAGCAACACACTCTCGCCAGATTTGGCTCTCATCGTTTTCCCAACGGATAAAATGAAGTTTAAAACTAAAATAAAACTTGTTTCTTTGCTTAATAATACTGTTATTTTTATTATTTAAGTCTTTTTGGAAGAAAGTTGTACTGTATCTAGTGTTGTATGTTCCAAAACGATGTGGGAGAGGGGCGACCACGCCCACTTAGGAGACCGGAAGTGTATACCATTCCATACCATTGGCAGTAACGGTAATGCGCTATCTTGTGTATAGAGGATCTTTGGTACTACTCAGAGACACACAGCACTTCCTGCTGTTGGGAGGGGGAATTGTTACCATGGTAACCTGTCACAGCAGCAGTAGCAGCTCCCTCCTCTCATGGTTCTGAAAGCCGTGGATCACAAAGCTACTTGTTTTTATTAAACATGTGGCGGTCAGGTGTGAGGTTAGAGGTCAGGGGTCATGTGGAGGTCAGTCAGAGGTCAGGGGTCATGTGGAGGTCAGTCAGAGGTCAGGGGTCAGAGGTCAGGGGTCAGCTCCCTCCTCTCATGGTTCTGTAAAGCGGTCGATCACAAAGCTACTTGTTTTTATTAAACATGTGGCGGTCAGGTGTGAGGTTAGAGGTCAGGGGTCATGTGGAGGTCAGTCAGAGGTCAGAGGTCAGGGGTCAGCCCCCTCTCCTCCTCTCCTGGTTCTGAAAGCCGCCGGATCACAAAGCTACTTGTTTTTATTAAACAGCAACAACAGGTTCCTGAACCTTCAGGACAAAACGCTGTAATAAAATACAACTGGCGTAGAAAGTTCTCACAGTTTTACAGTATTAAAGAAATAAAAATAGATATAAACAAAGGCAATTAAATAGTGTGCTAACAAATGCAAGTCTCCGGTTCTGGTCGGGTCCAGGGTTCTGAGTCGAGGGTTCAGAGTCCATAGTTCCGGGTCCATAGTTCCGGGTCGGTGGTTCCGGGTCGATGATTCCGGGTCGGTAGTTCTGGGTCCATGGTTCCGGGTCGGGTCCAGGGTTCCAGGTAAAGGGTTCCGGGTCGGCGGTTCTACTGGCGGGTTCCAGGCGGCAGCGTGAGGTTCATCATCAGCTCGTGGACTGAAGAGAAGATGGTGCACTCGCCTGGAGAGAGAGAAGATTCAGGTCAGAGTTCTGACCGGGTCAGAACCGGGTCTAACCGGGTCAGAACCGGGTCTAACACCGGGTCATAACTGCATCAGCGACAAAATCAATTCCATGTCTTTATTAGGGCCTAATGTATCTGTAGGAATTTTTCTAGTTATGGTCATGCCAAGTAGTGGCATGACCATATTGCAATCGTCCAGAATGCTAGCATTTTGCTAACAAGCTAAAGTCGCAAAAGTCCCGCTGCGCACCAGCGGGTGTACAGCATGACCCCGCTCTGATCCCCCAAAAGTCAAACACGGCCGGAAAAACCGGAAAAATGAAGGCGATATAATGGTATACAGAAAGGTTTCCCTTTTCTTATTATTCCGCACTCTTTTTTTCGTCCGTTAATACGGCCCGAACCGAAACGTGCACCCATACATGTCATACATCGTTGGATGCGTCTCCATCATGCCTCGATGGGCATTACTTTTCTCAGTAATGGGGGTTACCGTGGCAACGCTAGATGGCAAAAAGCAAAAAAAAAGGCAAAAATTCGGACGCTTATTGCTCGGCCGAACTTTATCATAGAGACATCGTTCAAACTTTCAAACACTCGGCCCGATTGTCCCTAACGGACCCTACAACCTCATTATGCCATTTATTAACATTTTTGCGATATTGACCTTTCATTTTTTTTTTCTTCCATTTGACTTTGGACGCTTGTTGCTAGGCAACAGGTTATCGTAGAGACATCGTACAAATGTTCCCCGACTCGGCACGCTGTGGACTTCAACATATTCAAATGTCATGAAGCTGGGATTTAAGGAAATTTTATGTCAAAATCCAGGCCAAATGACCCCATTCATTCGGATGGGGTTTTTTACCACAGTGAAAAAAAAAACCTATCCGTTAACGTAGCCTGAACCGGAAAGTGCACCCATGCAAGGCATACATCGTTAGATGCGTCTCCATCGTGCCTCGATGGGCATTACTTTTCTCAGTCAAAAGCGTTACCGTGGGGATGCTAGACGCCAAGAAGCGCACCCCTTTAATAACTATTGGGAGCACAGGAATGAATGCAATACAACCGTAAACACCTCAAACTGACATAGAACCACCCCGAACACAACCACTACAGCCCCAAACCAAAGCAGCAAGAGGGGACGAATGGGCGGTAGGGCATGCCCATATCAAAATTTCATGAAATTTTCTAGTTATTATTATTTTTCTGACAAAAGGAGGGCCTTTTTCCCCCTAAACGTGCCCCTAAAGTCACCAAATTTTGCACCAAGCCAGGCCTGGCGATAAATGTGATATTTCATGGTTTGCATTAATGGGCGTGGCCTAACGGCTCAACAGCGCCCCCTAGAAAACTTTGTGCCTCAAGCCCCATAATACGGTTTGACGTACATGCACGAAAATCGGTACACACCTGTATCATGTCGCAACTTAAAGAAAAGTCACTTGGCGCCATGGCCCAAACCCAACAGGAAGTCGGCCATTTTGAATAAATCGCGTAATTTTGGAGCAATATGAGCGATTCCTTTGAGAATTAATTCAGCCCGAACCGTAACGTGAACCCAGGTGTGTTATACATCAAAATGTGCGTCTCCATCCTGCGACTACACGCATTACTTTTCTCTTTCAAAAGTGTTACCATGGCGACGCTAGACGCCAAAAAGCGCCTCCCCTTCATCTGATTGGTCCATATTTGATAGTTCCCCAAAAGTCACCAAATTTTGCATGCAAGCCAGGCCTGGCGATAAATGTGATATTTAATGGTTTGCATTAATGGGCGTGGCCTAACGGCTCAACAGCGCCCCCTAGAAAACCTTTCTCTGCTATAACTTTTGAATGGTTTGACATAGAGAGTCGTGGGTGGTGTCATGGGACTCGGTATTGAGTCCTTGACCTTCATTGGCCTGAATTAGCCCCACCCCTTCTTCTGATTGGTTGTCCCTTTTTTCTGCTATAACTTTTGAATGGTTTGACATAGGAAGTCGTGGGTGGTGTCATTTCTGATATGCTTATGGGGGCGGTGGCCGTGAGTGCGAGGGCCCGTTCATCGCTGCTTGCAGCTTTAATTTTCTATTGGACAGTTCTAACTGGACGCAGTGACGTTTTGAGCTGAACATTTGTCGGATGCCCTGCTTCTATTTTCTTCCTGCCGCTCGCGTTGAAAGGCGGTTGAAAGCGCTGTAGGAAACACATTGGCACATTTGACAGGAACGGCTGATCCAGTTAGTTGAAATGAGAAGTCTCTATGATTCCTCCTCATTTCACTACAAAAACCTCAATAAAGGGCCAATCCCAATACACCCCCTACTTTCTACCACTAGCCCTTGTAATGTTCCCTAGGGATTGGGACACCACCTGCTACGTCACTGCGTGGTTTACGTTCGGGTACGTAAGCGACTGCGTAGTTACGTTTGCACAAACGTCACACCATATCAGGAAGAGATAAAAGCTGTTTTAATTTCAGCTGTAGCGCTGTTAATATGCCACTTTATTAAGTTTTAATATTTTTTCAGGCGTAAAAGTAACCGTTAAGATCCCCAACCTGGATCTGTTGTCATTTTTATATTTAGAGAAAATTAAATACGGTATTAGGGGTTGCTCTGATAAGTTTTCTTATATTTGGGAACCTATTCTTTCTTTTGTTAACTCTTTGGCATCCTTGGAAGATTCATTTAATTTGATTTAATTTAATTACAGGGAAGTATGATATTGCTAACCATGTCTAATTTTTTTAGGGTTCCTCTTATGTCTGTTTATTTTAAAAATTTTTCTTTTTCTTTTTTTTTAAAATTTATTTTTATTTTTGGTTGTGGTTGTTTTGAGTGTCCTGTATTTTATTTTATTACTTTATTTTTCCTATTATTATTATTGTTTTCATTGAGTTTGATTGGTAATTGCTACTTACTTTGGGACCTGTTTATAATTACGTATTTTGCAGTGTGTGTGTTTTGGGGTGTTTGTTATGTTAAGTTTTGTGTCCTTATTTATTTTATTAGTTTTTTTTTTGTTTGTTTGTTTGTTGTGTGTGTGGTAAAATATAAAACGGGGTATTCTGTCAAACCCTTTAAAAAAAATGTTTATTGTGTAATATAATCTACATGGACTACCCAATAAAGAAACATGTTAAAAAAAAAAAAAAAAGATCCCCAACCTGGGCTCAGTTTATCCAAATAACGCCTGGTAAGACATTTGCTCTGATGTTTTCAGGATGAGAAGAGCCGCCGGCTCGGGAGCTGATTTATGGTTCCACGTTACACCAACGCAGAGTCTACGGCGTAGGGTACGCGGCGACGTGCACCGTACGGCGTGCATCGCCGCGTACCCTACGCCGTAACCTCTGCGTCGGTGTAACGCGGAACCATAAATCAGCCTTTATTCTGGCGAGATCTTTCCAACAACGAGCAAACGAGTGATTATGTACATTCACTGAGTGAATATTATGAAAGCAAAATATATATTTTTCGCTAGAAATGTAATCAAAACGCATTTTTATGCAGAAACTAACTCAAAATATTGATCTTATTCACTAAAAAATACAAAATGTCCGCCATGTTTTTTTGTTTGATTCAGTCTGCATGAGAGCGTCCGATGTCTCGCAGAGCTACGATAGTGGGACGCTCTCATCAGTTATGACACGGTGTAACCGGGTCAGAACCGGGTGTAACCGGGTCAGAACCGGGTGTAACTGGGTCAGAACCGGGTGTAACCGCCCCCCACTCACCCTGCCGGGCCGGGTGCAGCTCGTTGAACCTCTTCAGGATGTTGGACACCATGAGCGCGGCGGCGCCGGACGAGCTGTGCTGGCGCGGGATGTCGGCCTGCTGGGTCAGGCCCGTGGCCATGTCGTACACGATGGGGACGATGATGCTGACCGGGTCCTGGGGGACCGGGACCCGCTGGGTCAGCTGCAGCTGCAACACAAGAGAACCGGGTCAGAACCGGGACCCGCTGGTCTGATTGGAGTCGCCATTGATGAACCAGAGACTGAAGGCAGACGGAAAATTACTGAGTCTGTCTGTTTGCAATATAATTGTTGATTCTATAATCTGGCCTTGACAGGGCAGTTTTTGGCCGCTCTGGTTACAATCTCCCTGGTGGAATGTAAACCAAACGCTCTCCCCTCCACTAATCCTCCCCTCCCAGGAACATCTGTGGACCTGGATCAGAACTGACCGAGCCGATAACGTCAAGGACAATGGCTGAAGAGCAGCTCTGAGCTCTGACCCGGGTCTGGTCTGGACCCGGGTCCACCCCAGAATCAGGTCCAGACCCGTCGGCACTTACAAAGAACAGCATCTTGGACTTGAGCACCACGGCGATGGTCCCGGGGGGGGCGATGGGGGGCGCGCTGGGCGGGATGGTGAGACAGAACTGGACGTTCCACTTGAGCTGGCCCGCCTGGTCGGGGAACTGCAGGTCAGAGGTCAGAGTTAGAGGTCAGAGGTCAAAGTTAGAGGTCAGAGGTCAGAACCAGGGCTACCAGTACCCCCCCCCCAGAACCAGAACTTGTACCCACCAGCTCCAGCTTCATGATGCGGACACAGTCCCTCAGGATGTTGGTGGGGGCCCCCAGCAGCTTGGTGAACGCGTTCAGGGTGTTGAACTTGAAGGGAGGACCAGCCACCTGGAACAGTTACAGTTACACATTTTATTTATTTTTATTTCTTTATTATTATTGTATGTTTTTTTCTTTCTTTTTTTTCTTTTATTTAATTTATTTATATTTTAATTTTTTTTTTTTTTTTTTTTTATGAGTTTATACATGATCACGGAATTATTCTATTCGGATTTAAAATCGGAATAAACCAGCCACTTACTTGGGAATTAAGTTTAATTCGGAATGTCCATTCTCATTCCGAATTAGGTGTTTACGTGGTAATTTTTACTCATTTTAAATGGGTTTATATTGTAATTCTGAATTAAACGGGGGGGGGTCCGCAGCAGGAACCTACCCGGGTCTGAATTAAATAGAAATTAAACGGGGGGGGGTCTGCAGCAGGAACCTACCCGGGTCTGAATTAAAGATGAATTAAACAGGGGGGGGGTCCGCAGCAGGAACCTACCCGGGTCTCGAAGAAGCGCTCCAGCACCTGCAGCTCCTCCTGGGACCAGGGCCCCGTGTTCTCCGGCGTCACCTTCAGCTGCAGAGTCTGGTAGGTCTTGGGGTTCAGCGCCACGCGGCACTTCAGCGCGTCCGTCTTGAACATGATGACGCCCGGCTCGTTGGAGTTCACGATGGACAGCTGTGGGGGGAGGAGAGGGGGGTTAGAGGGGGTTAGAGGGGTAACAGCACCACCGTGCTCCGGGGGGGGGGAACTACACCCACGTTGGCCTCCTGCTGGATGATCCTCTGCAGGTGTCGCCTCATGATGACGGAGCCCAGGAAACGCTCCAGCGGAGAGCACAGGTAGCTGCCCGACAGGCCGGGGCCCAGGCAGGGCGTGGGCGACGGCAGCAGCAGCACGTGCAAGGCATTGTGGGTAAGGATGGTGGGGATGGAGGCAGCCCAGGGCCGCTGAGGTAGCTTACGGGGGGGGGGCATGCTGGTGGGCAGGACCTGGGAACCTGAGAGGAGAGAGGACAGGAGTTAGACCAGACCCCCCAGAGGAGAAAACAGGGTTTAGACCAGACCCCTCAGGTTAAACCCCTGACCCTGCGGTGGCAGGAAACAGACGGAGTCCGGGACTCGCAGGGTCCGGGCCAGCGGTTTGTTGTGCAAGTAAGAAAACTCAAATAACCTCAAAAAATTTAAATATTCTGGAAATTCTGGGAATCTTAATCTTAAACTGTAAGCCATAATCAGCAATATTAAAATAATAAAAGGCTTGCAATATTTCAGTTGATTTGTAATGAATCCAGAATGTATGACATTTTTTTTTTTTTTATTGCATTACAGAAAATAAAGAACTTTATCACAATATTCTAATTTTCTGAGACAGTCCTGTAATCTGAACGGCACGGCGATCAACACTCAGACTTTAACGCTGGGAGAGCAGAGCCGTAAGCTGGATGTGATTGTTGAACAGAATCTCAGGCTGGCGGCGTCTTTGAGCTCATTGGCAAGATGGAGAAGACCTTGGAGAAGTTGGAAGCTCGGCTTGGCGGAAATTGATCACAAATTCGTCTGTTTGGAGTCGCCATTGATGAACCAGAGACTGAAGGCAGACGGAAAATTACTGAGTCTGTCTGTTCTTTAATATAATTGTTGATTCTATAATCTGGCCTTGACAGGGCGGTTTTTGGCCGATCGTTCTGGTCACAATCTCCCTGGTGGAATGTAAACAAGGTGACTCTGCCCCCACTAACCCTCCCCTCTCAGGAACATCTGTGGACCTGTTTCAGAACTGACCGAGCCGTCTGATAACATCAAGGACATTGGCTGAGGAGCAGCTCTGAGCGAAGTTCACGGACTTACCGCTACACACACACTTACTGATAAACACACCTCCCTCAACTTAACTCCTTCCCGGCTATAAGTCTTGTGAAGTTGATGTAAATTTGTCATGTGCTTTCTGTGCTGAGGTGTTTTTTTTGCACTTTCTCACTGAGTATTTATACATGGTGTGAAGATGCCTTTTTTTCCCTCCCCCCCCCCCATCCCCAATGTCACCCTTTCTCTGCTTTGTTCCGGTTTCGGGTCGCTGCTCGTTGTGGTCGACCGGCCGGCAGCTGAGCGGATTTACTGTACTTGTATTGCTGCTTAGTTGTCCTTGAATTGCCCCGCGGGGATAAATAAAGTTTCTCTGAATCTGAATCTGAACAGTTCAAGTTCCAGTTCCTGATCTGCAGAATGAACAAGTTCAAGTTCTTTATTTGAAAATACGTTGCGTTCAGTTCAACGTTGTCCCAGAAATGAACTGGTTCATGCACAACACTGCCGGTGTTCCGGCACTCACCGGTCCCGGGTGGGCGGTACTCACCGGTCCCGGCGCGGGGCGAGTGCGGGTCAGGGATGGGCGAGTGCAGCGAGGGGTTTCCGGGGGACATGCCCGGGATCCGGGCCCCGGGCGACGGCCCCGAGACCTGCGGGGATCCGGGCCACTGGCCCCGGTGGCTGGGGGACACCATGGGGTACGGGGAGCTGGGGTCCAGCGGGCCTGGGGACAGGGAGAGACAGTTCCCATCATGCAACAGTCCGGCAGCGCGCTGATACCTGCTGGGAGAGTAACGGCAGGCCCCACCAGCCCCCCCCGGAGCAGGTCACCACCGGGCCAGATCCACGGCCCCCCACTTACCGTGGGGACTGGCAAAGCTGGTCTGGCCCATGGCTATGCCCAGGGACGATGGAGAAGGGGTGGGGCCGAAGGGCGAGGGGGCCCTCAGGGCCCCGCTGGGGGAGCCAGCGGCGTGGATGTTCCCTGCACACACACAGCAGAGCTGTCAGAGGACGGGGACACGCAGAGACATGTATACGTAGACACGGCATGGAGCGCTGAGCCGTACGGCAACGACGCCGCCATATTGGATGTTCAAGACTGCGCTGTAAACTAATACAATAAATGGACTTATTTTCATAAAGCATCTTTCTACAAAGAAATGTACGTTTTACGTCTCATTTATTCATTCACACACGCACTAATATACTTGGGAAACAGTTAGACACCAAATATAATATATTTTTCCTCTTTTTTTCCCTCATTTTTTTCCCTCTTATTTCCTCTTTTTTCCCCTCTTTCTTTTCTCTTTTTTTCCATCTTTTTTTCTATTTTTTTCCTCTTTGTTCCTCTTTTTTCCTTATTTTCATAAAGCGTCTTTCTACAAAGAAATTAACGTTTTACGTCTCATTTATTCATTCACACACACACTTTTTTCCTCTTTTTTCCTCCCCTTTTTCATTTTTTTCCTCTTTTCTTTCTTTTCTCTTTTTTCATCTTTTTTCCCTCTTTTTTCAATTTTTCCTATTTTTTTTCATCTTTTTTCCTTATTTTCATATCAGCTCATAAAAAATAAAGAAAAATCACAAAAATAAGAAAAATAGAGAAACATATTTTCTCATCAACAAAGCATATTTACATAAACATTTTAAATTTTTCAAGTAACAAAACAACATATTTGAACCATTTATTTTACTGTCTGAAAAATGGTTCAAATGTTATTTTGTTATTTGAAAAATTTTAAATTTCTTTTGTTGATGAGAAAATATGTTTCTGTATTTTTCTTATTTTTGTGAGGGGGATATATATAGTTTTTCGGCACTACCTTGTTCTCTATAGCTGATATAACATGAATTACTCCTATGTGGGATCAATAAAGTTCTTATTTTTACCATCTGAGAAAATTAAATATATTATATTTGGTGCCTAACTGTTTCCCAAGTATATTAGTGCGTGTGTGAATGAATAAATGAGACGTAAAACGTACATTTCTTTGTAGAAAGGCGCTTTATGAAAATAAGTCCATTCACTTGTATTAGTTTACAGCGCAGTCTTGAGCATCCAATATGGCGGCGACGGTGACGTATCGATGCAGCTCCGTGGGGCGGATACGTATAAATGTCTATGGGGACACGTTCTGAGCTGAGGCCTGACGGCGGGGTGGAGGTGGGCGGAGCATGAAGGTGGACGGAGCGTGTTCCCGCTAGGGCTGCAACGATTCGTCGACGCTGTCGACAAAAATCCACAATCAAAATTGTCGACGATGAATTCCACCGTCTACATTTGTCTCCAGACGTGTTTTTCTAACGGAGTGAAGCGTCTCACTTCAATACAATCTCTGCCGAGAGTCGTCATGCACGATAGCGTCTCTGCAGCTGCGCGTAACAAAACTTCAAAAGTTTGGGAGCATTTTAGCCTGGACACGGCGAATAAAAAGATACTTGCAAGGTTTGCAAAGGCGACGTTGCTTTTAACGGGAGCACGTTGGTAATGCATTCGAAGAGAAAGCTCGTCGGAGTGCTGAACGAGACGGACTGGCCTTGGTAAGATATTAAGCCTATTTTCATTTGTTAAATTAATTAGTTTCATTCGTTAACTTTGTTTATTTCATGTTATTTATTAGTGTTATTTGAGCCACTCACAGCTACTCTCGTTGCTTTAACCTCCATCATAATTGATGCTGGTGAAAGGTGAAACAGCTTGTGTGATGACAATGATGGATTTGCATCTAACTTTCAGTCAGGTGACCTATGAACTGTCAATCATCCATCAAACTCCACAATGATCATGTTAACATTAAATCAGATAGATTTGTAGGACATTTCTCTTGCGGGACGGGAGAAGACACTAAATCAATGCATCTCTATTATTGTGCGGGCATGAATGAAGGATGAAGAAAACAGTCCTGCTATAGCAGGATGTTGAAAACATTCTAAAAAGTGTAATCAAATACATTTGATTTATGCTTTTCAAAGAAAAAAATCTTTTACAAAATTACAAGGTAGAAAATATTTATTGAACATAAAAAAATGAAAATGTTTTAATTTCCAGCATTCTGTTGTTTTGTTTCCAACTCCTGGTGAATGTTGGTAAAATTCTTATGGGGTTACTTTTTGTTTGGCCAACGATTTATGTTTGTGGTGCAACAGTTACGGAGCGGCCAGTCTATTTCCTTATATTACAACGCCGTTATTAATTGTTCGTTTTTTTCCCCACTTATTCCACCGAACACCGAAAGTGTTTTTTTGCCATTTTCGGCCGAACAATTTCGGTTACCGAACAATCGGTGCATCACTAGATTCAATAGTCGGTGACTAGTCGACCATTAAAATAGTCGTTAGTTGCAGCCCTAGTTCCAGGGTGGGGGTGTATGTGACATGCAGCTCTGATGAACCTGCAGCAGGTATGAGGGGGCGGTGCAGCATGCTGAAGAAGATGAAGTAGTTTATTTGGTCGATCAGTTTCCATTGATAAATACATTGCATTTAATTTCCTTTTGTAGGAAAGAAATAATAAAAAAAATGTTCATGGTGGGCAGGGCGGCGGCGTTGGACCGGCAGCTCACCTGGGGACTGCGTGGGCATCATGGACGGCGAGGGGGCTACGTTAGCGTGGTAGTTGGGCGGGGGAGACGTGAGGGGGGGGTACACCCCTCCCGCCCCCCCCCTCAGGGCCTGGGGCTGCTGCGGAGCCGGCAGCTGGATCATCAGGCTGTCCATCACGTCCACGCCCACCGGGGACGGGGGGTTGTCGTCCTCGTTCACCGAGCGCCGCCGCGCGTCCTGGTTGGCGTCCACGAACATGTTCAGGAACGTCTGGGGGGGGAGAGGTCGTTAGGTGGTTCAGGAACGTCTGGGGGGGGAGAGGTCGTTAGGTGGAGGTGCAGCTTTACATTTGCAGCGGCGTTTGTTTTTATTTGCAGCGTTTCTTTATATTTGCAGCGGCGTTTGTTTTTATTTGCAGCGGCGTTTGTTTTTATTTGCGGCGTTTGTTTTTATTTGCAGCGTTTCTTTACATTTGCAGCGTTTCTTTATATTTGCAGCGGCGTTTGTTTTTATTTGCAGCGGCGTTTGTTTTTATTTGCAGCAGCGTTTGTTTTTATTTGCAGCGGCGTTTGTTTTTATTTGCAGCGTTTGTTTTTATTTGCAGCGGCGTTTGTTTTTATTTGCAGCGGCGTTTGTTTTTATTTGCAGCCGCGTTTGTTTTTATTTGCAGCGGCGTTTGTTTTTATTTGCAGCGGCGTTTGTTTTTATTTGCAGCGTTTGTTTTTATTTGCAGCGGCGTTTGTTTTTATTTGCAGCCGCGTTTGTTTTTATTTGCAGCGGCGTTTGTTTTTATTTGCAGCGGCGTTTGTTTTTATTTGCAGCGTTTGTTTTTATTTGCAGTAGCGTTTCTTTATATTTGCAGTGGCGTTTCTTTATATTTGCAGTGGCGTTTCTTTATATTTGCAGCGGCGTTTCTTTATATTTGCAGCGGCGTTTCTTTATATTTGCAGCGGCGTTTGTTTTTATTTGCAGCGTTTCTTTATATTTGCAGTGGCGTTTGTTTTTATTTGCAGCGTTTGTTTTTATTTGCAGCGTTTGTTTTTATTTGCAGCGTTTCTTTTATATTTGCAGCGGCGTTTGTTTTTATTTGCAGCGGCGTTTCTTTTTATTTGCAGCGTTTCTTTATATTTGCAGCGTTTCTTTATATTTGCAGCGTTTCTTTATATTTGCAGCGTTTCTTTTTATTTGCAGCGGCGTTTGTTTTTATTTGCAGCGGCGTTTGTTTTTATTTGCAGCGGCGTTTGTTTTTATTTGCAGCGGCGTTTGTTTTTATTTGCAGCGGCGTTTGTTTTTATTTGCAGCGGCGTTTGTTTTTATTTGCAGCGGCGTTTGTTTTTATTTGCAGCGGCGTTTGTTTTTATTTGCAGCGGCGTTTGTTTTTATTTGCAGCGGCGTTTGTTTTTATTTGCAGCGGCGTTTGTTTTTATTTGCAGCGGCGTTTGTTTTTATTTGCAGCGGCGTTTGTTTTTATTTGCAGCGGCGTTTGTTTTTATTTGCAGCGGCGTTTGTTTTTATTTGCAGCGGCGTTTGTTTTTATTTGCAGCGTTTCTTTATATTTGCAGCGTTTGTTTTTATTTGCAGCGGCGTTTGTTTTTATTTGCAGCGGCGTTTGTTTTTATTTGCAGCGGCGTTTGTTTTTATTTGCAGCTGCGTTTGTTTTTATTTGCAGCGGCGTTTGTTTTTATTTGCAGCGGCGTTTGTTTTTATTTGTAGCGGCGTTTGTTTTTATTTGCAGCGGCGTTTGTTTTTATTTGCAGCGGCGTTTGTTTTTATTTGCAGCGGCGTTTGTTTTTATTTGCAGCGGCGTTTGTTTTTATTTGTAGCGGCGTTTGTTTTTATTTGTAGCGGCGTTTGTTTTTATTTGCAGCGGCGTTTGTTTTTATTTGCAGCGGCGTTTGTTTTTATTTGCAGCGGCGTTTGTTTTTATTTGCAGCGTTTGTTTTTATTTGCAGCGTTTGTTTTTATTTGCAGCGTTTGTTTTTATTTGCAGCGTTTGTTTTTATTTGCAGCGTTTGTTTTTATTTGCAGCGGCGTTTGTTTTTATTTGCAGCGGCGTTTGTTTTTATTTGTAGCGGCGTGTTTTGATTTGTAGCGGCGTTTGTTTTGATTTGCAGCGGCGTTTGTTTTTATTTGCAGCGGCGTTTGTTTTTATTTGCAGCGGCGTTTGTTTTTATTTGCAGCGTTTGTTTTTATTTGCAGCGGCGTTTGTTTTTATTTGTAGCGGCGTTTGTTTTTATTTGTAGCGGCGTTTGTTTTGATTTGCAGCGGCGTTTGTTTTGATTTGCAGCGGCGTTTGTTTTTATTTGCAGCGGCGTTTGTTTTTATTTGCAGCGGCGTTTGTTTTTATTTGCAGCGGCGTTTGTTTTTATTTGCAGCGGCATTTGTTTTTATTTGCAGCGGCGTTTGTTTTTATTTGCATTAGCGTTTCTTTAAATTTGCAGTAGCGTTTCTTTATATTTGCAGCAGCGTTTCTTTATATTTGCAGCATTTCTTTATATTTGCAGCGTTTGTTTTTATTTGCAGCGTTTGTTTTTATTTGCAGCGTTTCTTTATATTTGCAGCGGCGTTTGTTTTTATTTGCAGCGTTTCTTTAATTTTCAGCAATGGCGGGTCTCGGCCACCGTACTTTGGAAAACCAAATAAAAATAATGACCAGTGTTCCCCCCTCCCCGGTACCATGAGCCCCGGCTCCCCCCCGTTACCTTGAGCCCCGGGGCCGGGTAGAAGCCCTCCACGATCTTGGTGTTGTCATGACTGAATAAACTTTATTCATTCATTCATAATTCCCAGTGTCCCCCCCCAGTACCTTGAGACCCGGGGCCGGGTAGAAGCCCTCCACGATCTTGGTGTTGTCGAACAGGCTGTAGGCTCCGTCCCGGATGGCCACCACGCCGCGGCTGCGGCAGTAGATGTCGATGCAGTACATGTTGCGGAAGGCCAGCCGGATGTGCGTGGGCGACTGGGGCAGGATGGAGAAGCACTGGTAGGCCGTGTTGGTGCGCTGAGTCAGGCCCAGCATCGGCACCGTGGGCAGCTTGTTGATGGCGTTGAGGGGGCCCTGCGTGTCGAACAGAATCTGCACCGGAACACAGAAGTTATTACAACAACAGAACAGAACCTGCACCGGAACACAGAAGTTATCACAACCTACGAGGTAACGGACAACCCTCCAGAGCTGGGACTGGGACACTTTAGTATTTTATGGACTTTCCTTTAAACTAGAGTTGTTTCTGTCAGCCTGTTTCAGTTCTAGTTTCAGTCTAGTCTTTGGATCCAGCTACCATTTTTGTTTTTATTAGTTTTAGTCACGTTCATTCTCCTTTTAGTCGTGTGTGTCAGGTGTATCAGAGGTGTGTATCAGGTGTGTGTATAGGTGTGTATCAGGTGTGTGTCAGGTGTGTCTGGTGGGTCTCAGATGTATCAGGTGTGTAGGGCGGGTCACCTGCAGCAGCTGCATCACGCTGGGCGTCTTGTTGAACATCTCCTGCAGCTGGTGCAGGATGATGTTGTGGCAGTTGGAGCAGCCTGAGTTGGGTCCGACGGTTCCCAGGGCCAGGTGGAAGCGCTGGCTGCCCGAGTTCCACTGGACGGTGACGGAGCTGCCCTTGGTGGAGCCGTAGCACAAAACCAGCTTCCTGTAGTTGTAGAGCCGCACCTCCGAGAACACGCTCAGGTACGAGGGCATGTCTGGGGGGACAGGGGTGGCAGGGTCAACACTCGGGACACGGGTCACAGGGTCAACACTCGGGACACGGGTCACCACCCTTTGTAATCAACCTTTGAACTTGTTTTGTCCTCCTGAAACTGTCACATGCTTGGCTAACAGAAGTCACAGCAGCCACTTCCTGATCTACTCAGGGTTTTGGACTGTCTTGGTGACATCTGTCTACTGTAGTGTGATGGATTCAATCACACGTTATCACTTCCGCCCATTGTCTACTGTTCACTGTCCTTATATGGTAATTTCCTGTCAAGTTTCTCAATAAAAGCATAATGCAGGAGGAGAATACTTTGGGGAAGCTCAGGAGTTCTCAATGAGGGCCTCGTTGCTCTGCACTCCTCTGCTCCCCCACTTCTGCAGAAGTGTGTTAAAACCATTCCAAGCAGTCTCTGTATCTTTCCTTGTTACGAACTTATGTAATGTTGATTTAGACCTAACATTTTCTGGTGCCGAAACCCGGGATCCAACATCTGTGGCGTCGAGGCGAGCCAGGAAGGGCACCTGAGACTGGGTAAGAGACACTCCTCTCGATAAATACCTGGGGTATTAAATGTGTTACTTTAATAGATGCTAGCCTGGGGTTAGCCTGCTGTCTGGGACCCACTAGAAGTCAGGGACTTCACCAACGCCCACGGGTCTGGGACCCAACAAGAGGAGCTTTCTATTGGAATGGGTTTTTCGTAATATCTTTTGCGTAATAATATACGGGAACTTTAAAAGATTGTGCGAAATAATATACGGGAACTTTAAAAGATTGAAAATCAACTAATTTAAGGCTAAAAACAAAACTGGAAACAAACCCGTTGAGCAGTTCTTTTAGACACGAAGGAACTCTGAGTGCACACCAGATGTGATCAGTGTGGAGTAGGGTTTTGTGACAATGAGTTATTGGTTTTATATATATATATATATATATATATATATATGTCTGTGAAGCATCCGAGCATGAACGGCCAGGACCGTTATGTGACTAACCGTTTGGTCACTGGACCGTTGTTAACTTGTGTGTCGTTACTTTCATAAAACCATAACCCACTTGGGTTGAAATAAGAAAACTTTGAAATAGGAAAGTTCTGTGGTCCTTGACTCAGGTAGGAGACAGAATTTAACGGGTTAAGTCAGACCCCCAACTAATCTGAAGTGACGACGGGCGGGGGGATCCGAGGGACATAGAGATAACCGACCCTAGAGAATCATTAAGTCAGACCTGCCAACCTGCCAAGAACCACTTATCTGGGGATAAGTCAGGACTCTGGCAGCCCTGACCCTTTCATGGGAAGGTCAGGAAGAAGAAGAGGATAATGACAACAAGACCCCCATCCCTGTTGATATCCAACTCAACTTCTAGTTGACATGACAAACCAGTACTCCCAAAAAGCCTGTTCCCCCTGGTGGCTAAATTGAGCCATGGGAAGTCCCATGTCTCAAACAGGAGGGAGGCAGAGTATAATACACAAAGTATTAAGTATTCCAATACCTACTTTAAAAATGTTTGTCACACCCCCTTGGGGTAGTGCATGGTCGCCCGTTCCAGCTCCTTCTATGGGAAGGGGAACCATGGCAAGAGAAAGCCGAAGAGATCCACTCTCGATGTGGATGAGTAAATTGTTTGCTGAACAGATGTTCAAAGTTCTTGTAAGCTGCCGCTTTCTCCTTTCTCTCCTAAGCAGGAATTGCTGAAACCAGATCCAGATCCTGATTTGAGTGGTGAAACGAAAATCGTGGTCCAGATTGCGACAGCAGTAAAGGTTGCTGAACGATCTACGTGGGTTCACCAGTCACAGTGCAAGCTAGTAGGAAACTTTCCAGACCCTGAGTAGGCCGGAAGTCGGACGGTATCAAAACCCTTGTCCGCTGAAGAACTCATCTGACGCCTACTCACCAGCCACGGGCCTGAAGAAGATGACTAGCCCAAACTGACTGGCTACAACAGACTGGAGAGGAGCTCAGAGAGATGGAAGAAACTTTTCCACTAATGAATTGTTCCTCAAACTCTTTACTTACATTGTTGTTGTAATTTAGGAACACTGCTATACGTTCATAAACTGGTTCTGAAGCTAATGTTACCAAAGCTTTAGCCGAATTACGTCAGTTGGCCAAAGTCGTGTCAGAAGACAGACGCTCAGCAGGCACCACTTTTTGGTCCTGCAGCCCGGGCTAACAACTATAACTGATGACATGTATGTTTTGTACGTTACATTCGACTGGAAAATTAACACTTTCATATTTCAATAAAAACTGATAACGGTAAACGTAACGACAGCAAAACTGTATAAAGTAAATTCAAATGAAAAGAAAGAGGATGTCTACAGGTTTGACCAAGGTAAATTAAAGACTTTTTGAAATTTAACACCATTTTCAAACAAAATTTAAGAAATCCAGCGCTGAGGTGGAGGTTGCCAGATCTGACAGGTTCCAGCCCAGACGTGATGGAAACCCCACCGAAATGATGAAAAACCAGCCCCAATCTTACATCCTCTATGTTCAAACCAGAAATGATGAAAAACCAGCCCCAATCTGACATCCTCTATGTTCAAACCAGAAATGATTAATGTATAATAGATTTCAAGGTCTCAGGTCTCAGGTCCCTGGTCCCTGGTCCCAGGTCCCTGTGGTCTCAGGTCTCTAGTCCCAGGTCCAGGTCCAGGTCCAGGTCTCACCTGGCAGCGCCCGGGAGAAGTTGAGCACACACTGGTACAGCTGGCTGATGGCGTTCCACTCGTTCAGGAACATCTCCACCACCTTCCGTCCTCCCACCGGCTCCGACAGAGGGTTCTCGTAGGTCAGGTACACGTGGCGGGTGGAGGCTGAGGAGGAGCAGAGGGGGCAGTAATGGTCAGTAATGCAGCGGGAGGGGGCGGGAGGGGGTTGAAGGAAACAGTCCCGCTATAGCAGGGCTCTACTCCCCACCTTGCTCCTTGCTGCTGGTGCTGCTCAGCGGGCAGTTGGCCAGCACCAGCTCGGCCAGCCAGGTCCGGTTGTTGCGTCCCTGCAGCCGGAAGGTGCAGTCCAGCAGGGAGCGCTGCAGGGCCCGGCGGGTCTCCTCCCCCACGCCCTTACAGGCGGGAATCCTGCAACACAAACCAGCGGTGGTCAGGTCTCCTGTCTCCTCCAGGGCTTGGTAGGAACCAGAACCAGAGCAGGGTAATGGGGCCGTTACTTCAGGAGCTGGATGGCGTGGCTGCTGCCGTCTCCCTCCACCTGGACGCCCTGGCTGGGGATCTCCATGTTGGACAGCTGGAAGGAGAGGGGGACAGTTAACCAGAGACACCACTGGGGCTGAAACCATTCCTACAATAATTACAGTAATTCCTTACAAATGAAAAAAAATAAATAAATAAAAAAATGATGGAGGAATTTTGTCTGCCTGGAGGAATTGTTTAATTTTGCCAGTATTTGGCCCGGACTACGTTTAATGTGGCACAACCAGTACTGGAGTTGAGGGGGGATGGCATCCCCCCCCTGAAATAAAAACGGTCCAAATCATCTCCCCTGAAATAAAAACGGTCCAAATCATCCCCCCCTGAAATAAAAACGGTCCAAATCATCCCCCCTGAAATAAAAACGATTTATCTTCTCATTACAAGCAATAAAATCTTGTTCCACTGGCAGATTTTTCTACTTATTTCAAGTGAAAATCTACTTGAAACAGGTGAAAATTGTTGTTTTTTCCAGTGATGAGTCTTGTTTTAAGTGTAATGAGATTTTTTTACTAAAATGAGACATTTTAACTAGAAATAAGACAAATATTCTTGTTAAGATTTTGAGTTTTTGCAGTGATCCATTTTACTTATCCTGTGAAGGACAGAGTCATATTGATAAGTTCAGAAAAGTGTTTTTTATTGTTGTGTTTTGATGTATTTGATGTAAGTCCCGGGACCAGACCGGGACCAGGACCAGACCCACCTCGGCTCTGAGCCCGATGAAGGGCATGTTGGTGTCGCTCATGGCCACCAGGTGGGCCAGCTCCTTGTTGAAGGCACACATCTCCCCGGACCGTCGGGGCTTCTTGGGCTCCAGCTCTCCCTGGTCTCTAGAGATCTAGGAGGAGAGACACGGTCAGGTCTAGGAGACACGGTCAGGGTTATGAGCTGAGAGGAGATGGAGCCTCCTCTACTACGGTAATCATGGTTCCTGAACATGGTTCCTGCTCTACCTTCCTCTTGGCCCCGGGTCGGTCCCGTCCCCCCGTGTCCTGCACCAGGTGCTCCAGGTTGGGCTTGAACTGCTGCAGCAGCTGAGCAGCCGCCGGTCCGTCCTCCCCGTCCATCTGGGTCACCGACAGGAAGGAGTACTGGTACTGCAGCGCCGTGGGAGAACCGGGCCCCTCCAGCATCTCCACCACCTGAGGACAGAGACAGGGTTAGGGACAGGCCCCTCCAGCATCTCCACCACCTGGGGACAGAGGTGAGGGTTGGACACGGCAGAAACTACACACAGCAGGGACTAAACACGGCAGGGACAGGACTAGGGCTGAACGATTAATTGCATTTGAGATAATATCGCAATGTGATAAAACGAGATTTTCTAACCGCAAAGGCTGCGATTTGACCAGTCACTTGATCTGGTCACGTTGCGAGTGAGCAGAGCGGTGCCGCGTAACCTAAATCTACCATGGCCTCAGTGTTAGGGCTCGGCCAGGCGGGTTTTTATAAATATATGAAATATATGAGCGCAGAGTTGGCGTGGCGAGGAGCTGCGCCCGGCGACGAGCACGAGCCAGGCGCGCGGCGGCGGACAGTGGAGCCTGAATTATGGTTCCACGTTACACCAACGCAGAGTTTACGCCGTATGTTGCGCATACCGCGTACCCTACAGCGTAGGCTCTGCGTTGGTGTAACGTGGAACCATAAATCAGCCTTTATTCTGAACCTGCAGCTCATCAGGAGGAAAGGTTAAAGGTTAAAGGTTAAAGAGCGGGGCTGCCAGTTGTTCATTGCTGGTTGGTTTTGTTAACTCTGAGCTTTGTTGGTTTGTTTGTTTGTTAGTTTGCTGGTAGTTTCTTTCTCTGTGATTTTTGAGTTATTTGTGAAGAAGTTTTGAGTTCTCTGTGAGGAAGGTTTTTTGTTTCCTGTGGGAGTTTTTCTGTGTTTTTCTATTAAACTACGCCTCGTTTTGGATAAAGTTTAACCCGGTTTGGTGTCGTGTGATTGGGTTCAGAGAGAACGACCCATAACACTCAGACGTGTACAGACGTGTACAGACGTGTACAGACGTGTTAAAGAGCTAAAGACACAGATCTGTTTTCTTTATTGTTGTAATCTGTGCTTTAAATAAATCTGACATTGTTTATTATAAAACAGACTGATTTATTGCTTGTATAGTTGAAAAATACATGAGAACAGGAAAAATAATCGCATATTAAATCGCAATATTGAGGAAAAAAAAAATCGCAATTAGATTATTTTCAAAAATCGTTCAGCCCTAGACGGGACTACACACGGCAGGGACGGGACTACACGTCCTCCAGGAACTTACGATGTAGTACTGCGGCAGGCGTGTCAGCTTGATGAACAGCTTGTGCTTGGACAGGCCGCCCACGGGGTGGGAGGACGAGTTGGACAGATGGAGGACGTCCGTGCAGACGGTGGGAAGATGTTTGACAGACTGACGACAGCGCTGCTCGCCCAACCAGAACCTGCAGAGAGAGAGAGGGAATGAAGCTCAGCTTATCAAACATCTCAGGAGACACAGGACAGGAACTTCTCCAGCTGTTGCAACAACTGCAACCAGTCAGTGAGGGCGTTTACATGTGAAGTTTAATTCCTCTAATTAAAATGAGTAAAAATGACCATGTAAACACCTAATTCCCAATTAAAATGGCCATTCCGGATTAAACTTAATAATCCTGTGTTATCCAACTAATATGAATCCTTTATTTTTATTACAGAAAAGATCATTTAGAGTTATTTACAATACGCATTAAAGAGAACACACCAACAGATTATTTATTGAATCAAGATTAACTGAAACTCCAGGATTTGGTGAAGTTACAGACACTCACAATCACGTACAGCTAAATGTAAAGCATTAGCAGAAAACTTACAATACATGTTTACTTTCAGTTCAAATAATGAAGATAGTCGTAGAAAATGTAATTTTAAACATTTATTTGCCCCAACAACTTTAAAGAAGATGAGCGTTTCAATTGTTAGAATTAAGTTATGGAATTCATTATAACTATATATAACTAACTATCATTATAACATTATTCTTTTTTTTCTCTCTCTTGTACATACTCTTTTTCTACTTTTTATATTGCTCTTTTTTATTATTTAACTATTTATTGGTTATTTCTATTTTAAATTTTTTGTATAAAGCATGTGTGTGTTTTAGCTGCACGACTGAATTTCTCCTCTGGGAGATCAATAAAGTCTACTATTCTCTTCTATTACATTATGATTTAAAGGGCTGTATAAACATATTTCAGTTTAAAAAGAAATTTAAAGAGAAATAAATAGCAATGTATGGATGAAATAGTCTAAATGTATAATATATGCGTTTGGAGACAGACAATCTATCTTTGATTTGTTTGTTTTTCTTTCTTTGTGATATTAACTAAGTAATTGTGCAGACCATCTGTTATTATTGTTCAGTTTAGTTTTGAGGGAGGGGCAGGAAGAATCAGATTTTCCTCTTCCTGCTCCTTTCTGGTTATGGAATCTGCTTTTGATTGTGTTTCATTTTACTTGTTTGTTTCTTTTGTTTGCATATTTCCATGATGGGAATAAATAAAAATAAAAAGTAAACGTACTTGAGCTGCTGCAGCCAGGACGTGATGCGCTTCATGTCCTCGTTGATGGACTTCTCGATGTCGTCCAGCATGGACTGATCTGGGGTGAAAGGGAGGGTTCATGTCAACCAGGGCTGCAACGATTCGCCGACGTTGTCGACAATTAATTCCATTGTCATTGTTGTTTTTTATATAACACATTTGCCTGTCCTTAAAAAATGAAAAATAATGGATAGATGTTTATTTATTCATGGATTTATGTCTGACTGATCACTGTGCCTGTCCTTGGTTTTAAATAGGACATTTTATTAACTTTTTGTATGAAAAGCGGCAAAGTTGAATAAAATATCTACAGGACTGTCTCAGAAAATTAGAATATTGTGTTCTTTATTTCTTTATTTTCTGTAATGCAATTAAAAAAACCAAAATGTCATACATTCTGGATTCATTAAAAATCAACTGAAATATTACAAGCCTTTTATTATTTTAATATTGCTGATCATGGTTTACAGTTTAAGATTAAGATTCCCAGAATATTCTAATTTTTTGAAATAGGATATTTGAGTTTTCTTAAGCTGTAAACCATAATCAGCAATATTAAAATAATAAAAGGCTTGCAATATTTCAGTTGATTTGTAATGAATCCAGAATGTATGACATTTTTGCATTACAGAAAATAAAGGACTTTATCACAATATTCTAATTTTCTGAGACAGTCCTGTATTTTTCATAGAAGTTCCATCTTTCTCGTGTTTATTATCATTTGCCACATAATTAAAGCGACATACTAAATTTAAGAAAAATTTACTAATTATCCGATTAGTCGACTAATCGTTTCAATAGTCGGTGACTAGTCGACTATTAAAATAGTCGTTAGTTGCAGCCCTGATGTCAACATGAGGATCTGGTGGTGAGAACACGAACCACGGTGAGAACATGAACCACGGTGGTGAGAACATGAACATGAACCACGGTGAGAACATGAACCACGGTGGTGAGAACATGAACATGAACCACGGTGAGAACATGAACCACGGTGGTGAGAACATGAACATGGTGGTGAGAACATGAACATGAACCACGGTGGTGAGAACATGAACCACGGTGGTGAGAACATGAACCACGGTGGTGAGAACATGAACACGGTGGTGAGAACATGAACCACGGTGGTGAGAACATGAACCACGGTGGTGAGAACATGAACCACGGTGGTGAGAACATGAACCGCGGTGGTGAGAACATGAACCACGGTGGTGAGAACATGAACATGAACACGGTGGTGAGAACATGAACATGAACCACGGTGGTGAGAACATGAACCACGGTGGTGAGAACATGAACCACGGTGGTGAGAACATGAACATGGTGGTGAGAACATGAACCACGGTGGTGAGAACATGAACACGGTGGTGAGAACATGAACCACGGTGGTGAGAACATGAACACGGTGGTGAGAACATGAACCACGGTGGTGAGAACATGAACCACGGTGGTGAGAACATGAACCACGGTGGTGAGAACATGAACACGGTGGTGAGAACATGAACACGGTGGTGAGAACATGAACCACGGTGGTGAGAACATGAACCACGGTGGTGAGAACATGAACCACGGTGGTGAGAACATGAACCACGGTGGTGAGAACATGAACATGAACCACGGTGGTGAGAACATGAACATGAACCACGGTGGTGAGAACATGAACCACGGTGGTGAGAACATGAACCACGGTGGTGAGAACATGAACATGAACCACGGTGGTGAGAACATGAACCACGGTGGTGAGAACATGAACCACGGTGGTGAGAACATGAACCACGGTGGTGAGAACATGAACCACGGTGGTGAGAACATGAACCACGGTGGTGAGAACATGAACCACGGTGGTGAGAACATGAACCACGGTGGTGAGAACATGAACCACGGTGGTGAGAACATGAACCACGGTGGTGACAACATGAACACGGTGGTGAGAACATGAACCATGGTGGTGAGAACATGAACACGGTGGTGAGAACATGAACCACGGTGGTGAGAACATGAACCACGGTGGTGACAACATGAACCACGGTGGTGACAACATGAACATGAACACGGTGGTGACAACATGAACATGGTGGTGAGAACATGAACCACGGTGGTGACAACATGAACACGGTGGTGAGAACATGAACCACGGTGGTGAGAACATGAACACGGTGGTGAGAACATGAACCACGGTGGTGAGAACATGAACCACGGTGGTGAGAACATGAACCACGGTGGTGAGAACATGAACACGGTGGTGAGAACATGAACATGAACCACGGTGGTGAGAACATGAACACGGTGGTGAGAACATGAACACGGTGGTGAGAACATGAACCACGGTGGTGAGAACATGAACCGCGGTGGTGACAACATGAACCACGGTGGTGAGAACATGAACCACGGTGGTGAGAACATGAACCACGGTGGTGAGAACATGAACCACGGTGGTGACAACATGAACCATGGTGGTGAGAACATGAACCATGGTGGTGAGAACATGAACCACGGTGGTGAGAACATGAACACGGTGGTGAGAACATGAACATGAACCACGGTGGTGAGAACATGAACATGAACCACGGTGGTGAGAACATGAACACGAACCACGGTGGTGAGAACATGAACACGGTGGTGAGAACATGAACACGGTGGTGAGAACATGAACCACGGTGGTGAGAACATGAACCGCGGTGGTGAGAACATGAACACGGTGGTGAGAACATGAACCACGGTGGTGAGAACATGAACCGCGGTGGTGAGAACATGAACATGAACCACGGTGGTGAGAACATGAACCACGGTGGTGAGAACATGAACATGAACCACGGTGGTGAGAACATGAACACGGTGGTGAGAACATGAACCACGGTGGTGAGAACATGAACACGGTGGTGAGAACATGAACATGAACACGGTGGTGAGAACATGAACACGGTGGTGAGAACATGAACCACGGTGGTGAGAACATGAACCACGGTGGTGAGAACATGAACATGAACCACGGTGGTGAGAACATGAACCGCGGTGGTGAGAACATGAACCGCGGTGGTGAGAACACGAACCACGGTGGTGAGAACATGAACCGCGGTGGTGAGAACACGAACCACGGTGGTGAGAACACGAACCACGGTGGTGAGAACACGAACCGCGGTTAGCCCCGGTTAGCCCCGGTTAGCCCCGGTTGGCCCCGGTTGGCCCCGGTTAGCCCCGGTTAGCCCCGGTTAGCCCCGGTTAGCCCCGGTTAGCCCCGGTTAGCCCCGGTTAGCCCCGGTTAGCCCCGGTTAGCCCGGCGGACACTGACCCAGTCCGTACAGCATGGGCTGGAACATGCCCGAGTGCAGGTCCACGAAGATGTGCAGGCACTCGGAGCGGCCGCACGGCTCCAGGATGGGGATGACCAGCGTGGGCAGAGCCGTCTCGATGAACGCTGAGGAGGAAACAACAGTCTTTGTGAGGAGAGGAGGGACTGGAAAACATGGTTACAGATCAGAACTGAGAAAACATGGTTACAGATTCAGAACTGAGAAAACATGGACCCAGCTACAGGGAATGAGCATGACGTCACAGATGAGACTTCACAGCGGGTTTCCCCCACTGTTACCCCTTTTACACCAAGCTGGTTCCAGGGCTGGTGCTAGTGCTGGAGCTAGAGCCGGTTCGCGGTTGGTTCTTAAGTAAGAACCGTTTGCTTCTACACAGCTGGTGTTGGCCTGGAGCTGGCCAGAGAGCCACGTCATAACGTCACCACGCCCCCTCGTTTTCATCCCTACCCTGATCATGAAGCTGAGAGCCAAAAGCTGTTTTAATTTCAGCTGTAGCGCTGTTAATATGGCACTTTATTAAGTTTTAATATTTTTTTCAGGTAAAGTAACCTTTAAGATCCCCAACCTGGGCTCAGTTTATCCAAATAACGCCTGTTAAGAAATTTGAGGCGGCAGCTCCTCTCCTCTCCTCTCCTCAGGAGCTCCTCTCCTCCTCCGTAACATACGCCGTAGGCTCTGCGTTGGTGTAACGTGGAACCAGAACCGCAGGCTGGGAGGCGTCCCCGCGGGCCAGGAATTTTTATGAAATAAATGGATGGAGCTGTGCTGCATCGGCGGGCTCCGCAGCCTCGCGTCCAAGCGTCCCAGGGCTGGAACGCTCCCCCGCGGGCTCGGACGCGAGGCTGCGCCGCTGCATCGGCGGCACGGAGCCCGCAGACGTTACTGTTGGTGGATTGTACCGTAGACCAGTGCTGCTTCTGTTTTACATCCATTATTAAATAAATGGATGTAATAATAAAAGAGTCTGCTAACTTAACCACCGTCTTCAACGCTACGTTGTTTAAAAACGGCGCTCTTCCGCGTTTATTCTGCTTTGGTTGTTCAGTAACACCGTCCCCAGCCCCGCCCCCAGCCCCCGACGTAACTGGTTCTTTGAGCTGGCCCAGCAGCTCAAAGGGGCTGGTGTAGCACCCGTTTTGAGAGTCAGGAGCCGGAGCTTAGGCTGTGTAAAACCAAAGAACTGGTGCTAAGTCTGGCTCTAGCCCAGAACCAGCCCTGGAACCAGCTTGGTGGAAAAGGGGTATGAGTGTCAGAAAGACTGAGTGTCAGAAAGACTGAGTGAATAAATACTACGTGATATTTAGGCGTTAGCGGTGCAGAGGAGGCTGATACTACGTGATATTTAGGCGTTAGCGGTGCAGAGGAGGCTGATACTACGTGATATTTAGAGGCTGATACTACATGATATTTAGGCGTTAGCGGTGCAGAGGAGGCTGATACTACGTGATATTTAGAGGCTGATACTACATGATATTTAGGCGTTAGCGGTGCAGAGGAGGCTGATACTACGTGATATTTAGAGGCTGATACTACGTGATATTTAGAGGCTGATACTACGTGATATTTAGGCGTTAGCGGTGCAGAGGAGGCTGATACTACATGATATTTAGGCGTTAGCGGTGCAGAGGAGGCTGATACTACGTGATATTTAGAGGCTGATACTACATGATATTTAGGCGTTAGCGGTGCAGAGGAGGCTGATACTACGTGATATTTAGAGGCTGATACTACGTGATATTTAGAGGCTGATACTACGTGATATTTAGGCGTTAGCGGTGCAGAGGAGGCTGATACTACATGATATTTAGGCGTTAGCGGTGCAGAGGAGGCTGATACTACGTGATATTTAGGCGTTAGTGGTGCAGAGGAGGCTGATACTACGTGATATTTAGAGGCGTTAGTGGTGCAGAGGAGGCTGATACTACATGATATTTAGGCGTTAGCGGTGCAGAGGAGGCTGATACTACGTGATATTTAGAGGCTGATACTACGTGATATTTAGAGGCTGATACTACGTGATATTTAGGCGTTAGCGGTGCAGAGGAGGCTGATACTACATGATATTTAGGCGTTAGCGGTGCAGAGGAGGCTGATACTACGTGATATTTAGGCGTTAGTGGTGCAGAGGAGGCTGATACTACGTGATATTTAGAGGCGTTAGTGGTGCAGAGGAGGCTGATACTACATGATATTTAGGCGTTAGCGGTGCAGAGGAGGCTGATACTACGTGATATTTAGAGGCGTTAGTGGTGCAGAGGAGGCTGATACTACATGATATTTAGGCGTTAGCGGTGCAGAGGAGGCTGATACTACGTGATATTTAGAGGCTGATACTACATGATATTTAGGCGTTAGCGGTGCAGAAGAGGCTGATACTACGTGATATTTAGGCGTTAGTGGTGCAGAGGAGGCTGAAACTACGTGATATTTAGGCGTTAGCGGTGCAGAGGAGGCTGATACTACGTGATATTTAGGCGTTAGCAGTGCAGAGGAGGCTGATACTACGTGATATTTAGGCGTTAGCGGTGCAGAGGAGGCTGATACTACATGATATTTAGGCGTTAGCGGTGCAGAGGAGGCTGATACTACATGATATTTAGGCGTTAGCGGTGCAGAGGAGGCTGATACTACATGATATTTAGGCGTTAGCGGTGCAGAGGAGGCTGATACTACGTGATATTTAGAGGCTGATACTACATGATATTTAGGCGTTAGCGGTGCAGAAGAGGCTGATACTACGTGATATTTAGGCGTTAGTGGTGCAGAGGAGGCTGAAACTACGTGATATTTAGGCGTTAGCGGTGCAGAGGAGGCTGATACTACGTGATATTTAGGCGTTAGCAGTGCAGAGGAGGCTGATACTACGTGATATTTAGGCGTTAGCAGTGCAGAGGAGGCTGATACTACGTGATATTTAGAGGCTGATACTACGTGATATTTAGGCGTTAGTGGTGCAGAGGAGGCTGAAACTACGTGATATTTAGGCGTTAGCGGTGCAGAGGAGGCTGATACTACGTGATATTTAGGCGTTAGTGGTGCAGAGGAGGCTGAAACTACGTGATATTTAGGCGTTAGCGGTGCAGAGGAGGCTGATACTACGTGATATTTAGAGGCTGATACTACGTGATATTTAGGCGTTAGTGGTGCAGAGGAGGCTGATACTACGTGTTATTTAGGCGTTAGCGGTGCAGAAGAGGCTGATACTACGTGATATTTAGAGGCTGATACTACGTGATATTTAGGCGTTAGCGGTGCAGAGGAGGCTGATACTACGTGATATTTAGGCGTTAGTGGTGCAGAGGAGGCTGATACTACATGATATTTAGGCGTTAGCGGTGCAGAGGAGGCTGATACTACGTGATATTTAGAGGCTGATACTACATGATATTTAGGCGTTAGTGGTGCAGAAGAGGCTGATACTACGTGATATTTAGGCGTTAGTGGTGCAGAGGAGGCTGATACTACATGATATTTAGGCGTTAGCGGTGCAGAGGAGGCTGATACTACGTGATATTTAGGCGTTAGTGGTGCAGAGGAGGCTGATACTACATGATATTTAGGCGTTAGCGGTGCAGAGGAGGCTGATACTACATGATATTTAGGCGTTAGCGGTGCAGAGGAGGCTGATACTACGTGATATTTAGGCGTTAGCGGTGCAGAGGAGGCTGATACTACGTGATATTTAGAGGCTGATATTACGTGATATTTAGAGGCTGATACTACGTGATATTTAGGCGTTAGTGGTGCAGAGGAGGCTGATACTACGTGATATTTAGGCGTTAGCAGTGCAGAGGAGGCTGATACTACGTGATATTTAGGCGTTAGCAGTGCAGAGGAGGCTGATACTACGTGATATTTAGAGGCTGATACTACGTGATATTTAGGCGTTAGTGGTGCAGAGGAGGCTGAAACTACGTGATATTTAGGCGTTAGCGGTGCAGAGGAGGCTGATACTACGTGATATTTAGAGGCTGATACTACGTGATATTTAGGCGTTAGTGGTGCAGAGGAGGCTGATACTACGTGTTATTTAGGCGTTAGCGGTGCAGAAGAGGCTGATACTACGTGATATTTAGGCGTTAGCGGTGCAGAGGAGGCTGATACTACGTGATATTTAGGCGTTAGCGGTGCAGAGGAGGCTGATACTACGTGATATTTAGGCGTTAGCGGTGCAGAGGAGGCTGATACTACGTGATATTTAGGCGTTAGCGGTGCAGAGGAGGCTGATACTACGTGATATTTAGGCGTTAGCGGTGCAGAGGAGGCTGATACTACGTGATATTTAGGCGTTAGCGGTGCAGACGAGGCTGAAACTACGTGATATTTAGGCGTTAGCGGTGCAGAGGAGGCTGATACTACGTGATATTTAGGCGTTAGCGGTGCAGACGAGGCTGAAACTACGTGATATTTAGGCGTTAGCGGTGCAGAGGAGGCTGATACTACGTGATATTTAGGCGTTAGCGGTGCAGAGGAGGCTGATACTACGTGATATTTAGGCGTTAGCGGTGCAGACGAGGCTGATACTACGTGATATTTAGAGGCGTTAGCGGTGCAGAGGAGGCTGATACTACGTGATATTTAGAGGCGTTAGCGGTGCAGAGGAGGCTGATACTACGTGATATTTAGAGGCGTTAGCGGTGCAGAGGAGGCTGATACTACGTGATATTTAGGCGTTAGCGGTGCAGAGGAGGCTGATACTACGTGATATTTAGGCGTTAGCGGTGCAGAGGAGGCTGATACTACGTGATATTTAGGCGTTAGCGGTGCAGAGGAGGCTGATACTACGTGATATTTAGGCGTTAGTGGTGCAGAGGAGGCCGATACTCACCGTTGTCACTGGGGTTGCTGCTCTTTAAAATGGCTTTAAGCTCCTGGAGCTTCTGGTGGGAACGAGCGTGAACGCTGTCAATCAAAAGCTTTTCCACTGACAGGTGATCAATCTGAACAAGTGAGAAGAAACCATAAGAAAACATAATAACAGAGCAACACCAACGGCCGTGGAGTTTATATGACACTATTATTGTTATTATGTCGACCTTCATGGCCCGCTCCATTAACTTGGAGTCACAGGCAGGAAGAGGAGGCTCATGGGAAATCTGCAGAGGTTTGGATCCGTCCGTCTCATCGATCTTGATGGTCACCTTGTGTACGGACGCGGTACCGGTCTTCCTGCCCAGAACCTGCTGGCTGGAGGATGAACGTGTTACTGTCGTGAGCGTGTTACTGTCGTGAGCGTGTTACTGTCGTGAGCGTGTTACTGGGCCGTCGTGAGCGTGTTACTGTTGTGAGCGTGTTACTGTTGTGAGCGTGTTACTGTTGTGAACGTGTTACTGTCGTGAACGTGTTACTGTTGTGAGTGTGTTACTGTTGTGAGCGTGTTACTGTTGTGAGCGTGTTACTGTCGTGAGCGTGTTACTGTTGTGAGCGTGTTACTGTTGTGAACGTGTTACTGTCGTGAGCGTGTTACTGTTGTGAGCGTGTTACTGTTGTGAGCGTGTTACTGTTGTGAGCGTGTTACTGTTGTGAGCGTGTTACTGTTGTGAACGTGTTACTGTCGTGAACGTGTTACTGTTGTGAGCGTGTTACTGTTGTGAACGTGTTACTGTTGTGAACGTGTTACTGTTGTGAACGTGTTACTGTTGTGAGCGTGTTACTGGGTCGTCGTGAGCGTGTTACTGTTGTGAACGTGTTACTGTCGTGAACGTGTTACTGTTGTGAACGTGTTACTGTTGTGAACGTGTTACTGTCGTGAACGTGTTACTGTTGTGAGCGTGTTACTGTTGTGAGCGTGTTACTGTTGTGAGCGTGTTACTGTTGTGAGCGTGTTACTGTTGTGAGCGTGTTACTGTTGTGAGCGTGTTACTGTTGTGAACGTGTTACTGTTGTGAGCGTGTTACTGTTGTGAGCGTGTTACTGGGTCGTTGTGAGCGTGTTACTGGGTCGTTGTGAGCGTGTTACTGGGTCGTTGTGAGCGTTTTACTGGTGTTACTGGTGCTACTGGGTGGTGTTACTGGTGCTACTGGGTGGTGTTACTGGTGCTACTGGTCTTACTTCCAGACGGACAGCGTGAGGAACTTGGCCGGCAGGTATCTCTCCTCCGTCACCAGGTCTCCCCATCGCTCCCTGATCAGCATCAGCGTCTGAGAGTGCAGAACCTCCAGCTGCAGCGACAGGCAGAAGGAGTCTGGAGAAACCCGGTTAAGGGAAGCACCGAGGAAACACAGAGGAAACACCGAGGAAACACCGAGGAAACACAGAGGAAACACCGAGGAAACACCGAGGAAACACCGAGGAAACACCGGCCAGGTGGAGGTGGAGTGTGACACTCTCACTCTCTCACACACACACACACTCTAGCTCTCTCACACTAAAGGGGGGTTTGTGCCGCACACAGTCGGCTCTTTGAGGCGGTGGAGGCGGAGCTGGACAGACCAGCATGGTGATCATCACGGTGATCAGCAGGTCCGGCTCGGCCCGCATCTCTAGTGCGGAGCTGTGATGCTGCGTGTTACCAGCTCGTCTCTGCGCAGCAGTAACTGGTTAATAAAGCCTCTCCTCCCTCTGCTCATGCAGACGAGCTGCCGTCTCCCTCAGACTCCCGGGGAGTTTCAGCAGTAAAGAGAAGGGCTGAAGGATCCGTCTGTGCAGCTGCGTCTCATCGGGATGCTGCACTCGTGTGCTGGATCAGTCCCTGCTCTATATAAACCCCCCCGGACCCCCCAGCCCCCCCGGCCTGCTGCAGCCCAGGCTGCATGTGTGGAAGGATACGCAGGCAGTTGTACATGTCCTGCAGGGGCTTCTCGTCTGCACAGAGCCGGGCCTGGACCAGCTCGTGGATGAAGTTCACCTGCAGGCTGTGGACCAGAGCTCGGCCGTCTGGGGGGGAGAGAGGGAAACCACGATGAGGGACGACAAGAGCAGGGAAATAACCTGTCAAACTTTGTAAACATGACTCATGATTAGGGGGGGGTAAAAATATAGAAAAATCGATGCATCGCAATTATCCCCGATATCGATTAAGCAAAGCCTCTGAATGGATTAACCTCCCGGCCAGTGGGGGGCGCTGTGTGCATCATTTTCTTATGGTTCTCGTTTTGTGGATGGCGGCTGCACGCGACCAAACAATAAAATGGCGACGACGGCGAGTGGAAAATCTTTCAGATCAGACGTTTGGACTCATTTTGAATTCCCATTTAAAGAAGGAACACGAGAAACGGACTAAAGTAGCGTGGTGTGTAAAGCCCCTTTCACACAGGGGTCGTCAACCCGCGGCTCTAGAGCCACATGCAGCTATTTAGCGCCGCCCTAGTGGCTCCTGGAGCTTTAAAAAAAATGTTTGACCTTTTTTTCTTTATTTCCTTTTTTCTCCAGCTTTTCTCTTTTTTTCCTTTTTTTCCCCTCTTTTTTTTCTTCCTTTTTCCTTTTCTTTTTAATCTCGACATTTCGACTTTTTTCTCGAAATTTTGACTTTTTTCTCAACATTTCGACTTTTTTCTCGAAGTGCAAAATGAAAGAAAAATCTTCTTCCATATTATTTTTATCCTTGTCCTGCCATCCGTAACAAAAAGAGTCATGTTGAAAGACATTAGCAGCTACATTTGCAGCCGAGTAGCCAGTTCTAACTAATATAGAAACATGCAGCAGGTGTTCCTTCATTCTAAGGCTGATACAAGACTTTTCATTTTTTGCGGCTCCAGACGTATTTGTTTTTTGTGATTTTGGTCCAATATGGATCTAAAACATGTCGGATTGCCGACCCCTGACATAGAGGGTGCAAAGCGGCGATCCCATTCATTGTGTATGTGCTGCCGCGGCACAAGAGCGACCGCTCTGCCACCGAGCTCGGCGTCACGCCTGCCTGCCCGAATTGAACATTTTTTAATTCCACCGTGCCGCGCTGAGACGACGTCTCGGCCGACTCTGCTCCCCACCCGGCGGTGGGTGCGGCGCAGACCCGGCTCTATGTGAAAGCAGCTTAAGTCGTGCCAGGCAGAACTAAAATACAACAGCAACAGGACAAACCTGCGGATCATGTTGACACAACTGGCATGTGTTTTTTTTTATTTTAACTTTTGTACCACAGTAAAATGCACCAGTGAGCCGTTATGGTGCTGCTAAGTTTAATTGCTCAGTTAATTTCTATGTGAAGTAACACGTGTTAAAATTGCCAACAGGGTTGTGTATTTCTACGTCTTACTGAATCGATATCGAAGTATTTACCGTATTGACCCGAATATAAGACGACCCTGATTGTAAGACTAAATTTGAAAAAAGACTTTTTTTTAACACCAAATGAAATATTTATACAGAAAATAATTACAGTACATCTGAAACAAATGATTATAACAATATTTTTTTACTGTATTGCACCAATCACCACAACAAATTCCTTGTGTGTGTTGACAAACTTGGCAATAAACCCCCTTTCTGATTCTGATTCTGATTTGAAAGAAAAAGCATGTTATTTTGCCTCATTCAAATCATGATCTTGAAGTTTGCATCATAACTTCTTCGACCCACTTTTCTCCAGATTGTTGCTATGTTTCTCCATTTTCTGTTATCTCTTCTGTTATTTTCTTCTCTTTTCTTTCTTACTGCTATTTTTATTTTTATTCTTGGTGACAGGGGTTTGCTTTGGCCTGGGGAGTTAAGTTCAGCATTTAAAGATATCTGGCGCCATCTAGTGTTGTGAATGGGTGTAACGTCTAGACCCCGAATGTAAGACGACCCCCACTTTTTCAGTCTTATTTCAATGCAAAAAACCCGGTCTTATATTCGGGCCAATATGGTAAATCAATATCGAATTGAAATCGAATTGAAACCTAAAGAATCTAAATGGAATCGTGAGGTTCTTAACAATCCCCAGCCCTACTCATGATGGTGAGAACCAGCAGCCCCCGTCTCACCCCCCGTCTCTTTGTCCTCCACCAGGATCTCCAGCTTCAGCAGCCTCCAGGGAACGTCGGGGTCGTCTCCCATCACCGTCAGCGTGGCCTCGAACTCGCCCTCCACTCGGAACTTCACACGTCCGTTGGCTGCAGGTGAACACGCAGACACCTTAGAACAAAACCTTGTGAAACGTTTAACCCCTAAAAGAGGCTTTAGCCCAGCACTCACCCACGGTGAGGTTAGCTAGCTGCGGCGGCAGGTCCGTGGTGACCAGGCGGTGCCGGAGGATCTGGTTGAGCTGGCTCAGCGTCGCCTGCTTCTCCGCCTTAGTGATGGGGTCTGGAGGAATGATCTTATCCTGCAAACACACAAACATCCGGACTGATGTGTAGACACGTTTAACCTCCATCACCTTCTCATACAGGTCCCTTATAGAGGGAACGTTCATGATGTCACAGATGCAGAAAGACTGAGTGTCAGCGTAAAGTTTCAGTTTGAGCAACTGGAAAACATCCAAAATGGGAAAGAGCTGTTGTGCGATCGACTGTACTCATAGATTTAGCAAGAAATAAAGAGTTATCGTTTTACAGACTGCTGAAAAATAAGCTTAAGAGAGACAAATGGATCTCTGCAATTCACAGAAACAACTGGATTCCAGAACAGGAACGTGGATTTGTGGTTCCCATTTTGTACCAGGTAATGTTGGATTTTTGGGTAGCTAACGTTAAACGGTCAAATCATAAAGTTCGGTGTCCTCATCACTTTAATTTCTCCAACAAATCCTGCCTTGAAGTCGGACCAAGCGTCAAGACTTTTGTAAGCCTTCAAGCTTTGCTTTGTGTATTTCCCCGACGTAGAAATTAAGTACATATAAATATCAGGAAACTGGATTGGTGGCCAAATATTAATGTCCATGGACCACTGGTTCTTGGTAACTGTACCAAATATTAATGTCCATGGACCACTGGTTCTTGGTAACTGTACCAAATATTAATGTCCATGGACCACTGGTTCTTGGTAACTGTACCAAATATTAATGTCCATGGACCACTGGTTCTTGGGGTAACTGTACCAAATATTAATGTCCATGGACCACTGGTTCTTGGTAACTGTACCAAATATTAATGTCCATGGACCACTGGTTCTTGGTAACTGTACCAAATATTAATGTCCATGGACCACTGGTTCTTGGTAAATGTACCAAATATTAATGTCCATGGACCACTGGTTCTTGGGGTAACTGTACCAAATATTAATGTCCATGGACCACTGGTTCTTGGTAACTGTACCAAATATTAATGTCCATGGACCACTGGTTCTTGGGGTAACTGTACCAAATATTAATGTCCATGGACCACTGGTTCTTGGTAACTGTACCAAATATTAATGTCCATGGACCACTGGTTCTTGGTAACTGTACCAAATATTAATGTCCATGGACCACTGGTTCTTGGTAACTGTACCAAATATTAATGTCCATGGACCACTGGTTCTTGGGGTAACTGTACCAAATATTAATGTCCATGGACCACTGGTTCTTGGTAACTGTACCAAATATTAATGTCCATGGACCACTGGTTCTTGGTAACTGTACCAAATATTAATGTCCATGGACCACTGGTTCTTGGTAACTGTACCAAATATTAATGTCCATGGATCACTGGTTCTTGGTAACTGTACCAAATATTAATGTCCATGGACCACTGGTTCTTGGTAACTGTACCAAATATTAATGTCCATGGACCACTGGTTCTTGGTAACTGTACCAAATATTAATGTCCATGGACCACTGGTTCTTGGGGTAACTGTACCAAATATTAATGTCCATGGACCACTGGTTCTTGGTAACTGTACCAAATATTAATGTCCATGGACCACTGGTTCTTGGGGTAACTGTACCAAATATTAATGTCCATGGACCACTTGTTCTTGGTAACTGTACCAAATATTAATGTCCATGGACCACTGGTTCTTGGGGTAACTGTACCAAATATTAATGTCCATGGACCACTGGTTCTTGGGGTAACTGTACCAAATATTAATGTCCATGGACCACTGGTTCTTGGTAACTGTACCAAATATTAATGTCCATGGACCACTGGTTCTTGGTAACTGTACCAAATATTAATGTCCATGGACCACTGGTTCTTGGTAACTGTACCAAATATTAATGTCCATGGACCACTGGTTCTTGGTAACTGTACCAAATATTAATGTCCATGGACCACTGGTTCTTGGTAACTGTACCAAATATTAATGTCCATGGACCACTGGTTCTTGGTAACTGTACCAAATATTAATGTCCATGGACCACTGGTTCTTGGTAACTGTACCAAATATTAATGTCCATGGACCACTGGTTCTTGGTAACTGTACCAAATATTAATGTCCATGGACCACTGGTTCTTGGTAACTGTACCAAATATTAATGTCCATGGACCACTGGTTCTTGGGGTAACTGTACCAAATATTAATGTCCATGGACCACTGGTTCTTGGGGTAACTGTACCAAATATTAATGTCCATGGACCACTGGTTCTTGGGGTAACTGTACCAAATATTAATGTCCATGGACCACTGGTTCTTGGGGTAACTGTACCAAATATTAATTTCCAGGGACCACTGGTTCTTGGGGTAACTGTACCAAATATTAATGTCCATGGACCACTGGTTCTTGGTAACTGTACCAAATATTAATGTCCATGGACCACTGGTTCTTGGTAACTGTACCAAATATTAATGTCCATGGACCACTGGTTCTTGGGGTAACTGTACCAAATATTAATGTCCATGGACCACTGGTTCTTGGTAACTGTACCAAATATTAATGTCCATGGACCACTGGTTCTTGGTAACTGTACCAAATATTAATGTCCATGGACCACTGGTTCTTGGTAACTGTACCAAATATTAATGTCCATGGACCACTGGTTCTTGGGGTAACTGTACCAAATATTAATGTCCATGGACCACTGGTTCTTGGTAACTGTACCAAATATTAATGTCCATGGACCACTGGTTCTTGGTAACTGTACCAAATATTAATGTCCATGGACCACTGGTTCTTGGGGTAACTGTACCAAATATTAATGTCCATGGACCACTGGTTCTTGGTAACTGTACCAAATATTAATGTCCATGGACCACTGGTTCTTGGGGTAACTGTACCAAATATTAATGTCCATGGACCACTGGTTCTTGGGGTAACTGTACCAAATATTAATGTCCATGGACCACTGGTTCTTGGTAACTGTACCAAATATTAATGTCCATGGACCACTGGTTCTTGGTAACTGTACCAAATATTAATGTCCATGGACCACTGGTTCTTGGTAACTGTACCAATGCAGACCCTCTAGTGGCCAGTGGGGGGTGGGGACTCACTCGTATGCAGGTGGGCAGGCGGGGGTACGACCCCGTGGTCAGCACGTCGATGGCGAAGGGGATGGCGAAGCTGGGCAGGCGAGCGTGGACCAGAGCGTCCCGGGCCAGCGACGCCAGCCGGTCGGCCGTGTCCACAAACAGGATGGTCTGCTGGTCCAGGAAGCTGGAGATCATCTGTTACCATGGAGACGGGACAGAGCACAAGGTTGGACACGAGGAAACTGGCAGTGTAACATATACAGTCGTGTGAAACACATCCTCTCTCAGTTCTAAGGTTTTACATGTCAGGACATGTTGGTCTTCAGAGAGTCTTAGTTAAACAGGGAAAAACCCCAGATGTTCAACCACGGACAGTTTTAAAAGACTAAAAACCTTTTTTAGCAAAGCATTTTATCACTAAACAATGCTGTTGTTTTTTTTTCCCTAGTTGCTGTTTTTAATTGTTTTATTCTCTTTTCTGCCATGTCTTGACTTTTTATCCCTTTTATCTCTTATCTTGATTTTATTATTTATGTTTCACTGAGATTTTCAGTAATGTAAAGTGCAAAATCAATAATAATATATTTTTATTTATAATTATTTATTATTATGGGCATGCCAAGTAGTGGCATGACCATATTGCAATCATCCAGAATGGCCCAAAGGGCAATGTTGCTAGCATTTTGCTAACAAGCTAAAGTCGCAAAAGTCCCACTGCGCACCAGCGGGTGTACAGCATGACCCCGCTCGGATGTGGAAAAAAGAAATCCCCAAAAACTAAAACACGGTCGGAAAAACAAGGAAAACCATGAAAATGAAGGCGATATATTAGTATCTAGAAAAGGTTTCCCTTTTCTTATTATTCCGCACTCTTTTTTCATCCGTTGATACGGCCTGAACCGGAACGTGCACCCATGCATGGCATACATCGTTGGATGCGTCTCCATCGTGCCTCGATGGGCATTACTTTTCTCAGTAATAGGGGTTACCGTGGCAACGCTAGTTGCCAAAAAGCAAAAAAAAGGCGAAAATTCAGACGCCTATTGCTCGGCCGAACTTTATCGTAGAGACATCGTTCAAACTTTCAAACACTCAGCCCGATTGGCACTAACGCACCGTACAAGCTCATTATGCCAAGTATTACAGTTTTTGTGATATTGACCTTTCATTTTTTTTTTTTTTTCCGTTTGACTTTGGACGCTTGTTGCTAGGCAACACGTTATCGTAGAGACATCGTACAAATGTTTCCCGACTCGGCACGCTGTGGACTTCAACATATTCAAATTTCATGAAGCTGTGATTTTAGGAAATTTTATGTCAAAATCCAGGCCAAATGGCCCCATTCATTCGGATGGGGTTTTTTACCAGGTTGAAAAAAAAAACCTATCCGTTAACGTAGCCTGAACCGGAACGTGCACCCATGCATGGCATACATCGTTGGATGCGTCTCCATCGTACCTCGATGGGCATTACTTTTCTCAGTCAAAAGTGTTACCGTGGCAACGCTAGACGCCAAAAAGCAAAAAAAAAAGGCGAAAATTCGGACGCTTATTGCTCGGCCGAACTTTATCGTAGAGACATTGTTGAAACTTTCAAACACTCGGCCCGATTGGCCCTAACGGACCCTACAACCTCATTATGCTAATTATTACAGTTTTTGCGATATTGGCCTTTCATTTTTTTTTTTTTATTTCTGTTTGAATTTGGACGCTTGTTGCTAGGCAACAGGTTATCGTAGAGACATCGTACAAATGTCCCCTGACTCGGCACGCTGTGGACTTCAACATACTCAAATTTCATGAAGCTGGTATTTAAGGACATTTTATGTCAAAATCCAGGCCAAATGGCCCCATTCATTCGGATGGGGTTTTTTACCATGGTGAAAAAAAAAACCTATCCGTTAACGTAGCCTGAACCGGAACATGCACCCATGCATGGCATACATCGTTACATGCGTCTCCATCTTGCCTCGATGGGCATTACTTTTCTCAGTCAAAAGCGTTACCGTGGCAACGCTAGATGCCAAAAAGCGCGCCCCATTAATAACTATTGGGAGCACAGGAATGAATGAAATACAAGCGTAAAAACACCTCAAACTGACATAGAACCACCCCGAACACAAACACTGCAGCCCCAAACCAAAGCAGCGAGAGGGGACGAATGGGCGGTAGGGCATGCCCATATCAAAATTTCCAGAAATTTTCTAGTAATTATTATTATTATTATTAGGGGGGTATTGCCAAGGACCTCACGATACGATATTGCGATATCCAAATCTTGCGATATATGGCGATGTTATACATCATTTGCTGAAAACTGTAAAAGGCGTGATGCATCTTAAAATCCGAGTTGCACATACATCAGATTATAATAACGTTATTCAAATGATCCAGGCCGCCCCTGGTGGGAAAGAACCAAACCGAGGTGTGGCGAGTCGAGTTGCGCTGAGTAGGTACTAGTGGAAAATCGCCATTATGCGTCGCTCTCTTAAGACGCCCAGCAGTGTTTCAATCAGGTCGAGGTCTGGACTTTGACAGGAACATTAACACATCCATCTTTCTTTTTCAGCTCATTCTGTTGCTGATTTGCTGATGTTTTCAGGATCTGTTGGATCATCTGTCACCATACAACAATGGACACGCTGGTACTGTTCCAAACTGTCCAACTGTCCAAAATGTCTTGCTCCCTTGGGACTATGTTATCACACACCTGAATGCTCTGCTTTTATTGACCCTGTCATAGTTGCTGATGATAAGGGTCCTGGACGGCTCAGTGGTTCAGCAGGCGTTTGTAGAGGCTGTAGTCCTCGTGCGGGCAACGCAGGTTCGAGTCCCGGCCTGCGCTCTATACTGAAACCCCTCCCCCTCTCTACCTGTTTCCTGTCTACCTACTTTCTCAATAAAAGCCACTAATGCCACAAAAACTTAAATAACAAACAAAAAAACGTTCTGATGATGAACTCGTCAAGTGGATCTGAGTAACACTTGACCACTGCTACTTATCCTCTTAGGTTTTCAATAACGTTTTCATGCGTTTTGGCCGTTTGTTTACACGAAAACTAAGAAGCTCAAAGTCTCCAAAAACCATCATTTCTGAAAACTCCGGCCAAAGTGTAGATTTTTAAAACCTCCGTCTTCACGTTTGCTTGTAAACGGAGAGAAACGGACATTTATTCTTCAGAACGTCACATTATGAGACAGAAACGTCACCAGCGTCATGAGTGACACCTGTGGTTACAATTAGTTTGTAACCGTCAATATTTTCTTGTATTTTACCTGTTTTATATTCTAAAGTCACACTTAAAAGTAACTCCACTTCTCTGTCACTCCAAACCAAAGACTCTGGTTCATCTTGGAAGTAACTGGAAGTTACTCGTGTCATTTGTTGATGTTTTTTTCCAGGATTCTGATTGGCTAGCATGACTTTATCTTCTCGTTACACTGCCCCCTGTAGGTTTGGCTGCTCATAGCACCTTAACAGATATTTATGCAGGTTCCTGTAAATGATGGGATTTTTAGAAACGTAGAGGGGGAAATATCTGTTTTTGTAAATACCCGTGTAAACGTGGCCTTAATTCCCATGGAAACAGTAAGGATGTACTTGCTGCTGCATTTTGTCATAATTTTCCTAATTTTTCCTAATTTTCCTAAAGTTGTTTATCATCTGTGGTTATGAGCAGGTTGTGTGCCAGGACGTACCGCGCACTTCTCCACCTTGCCGGCGTTGCTGGCCCACTTCACCAGGGCCAGCAGGCGGACGAACAGCTGCCGCGTGCGGCTCGCAAACTGGACTATCTCGATTTTCCTGGAGTTTCAAGGAGAGCAGAAACATTTGAAGAGTTTTATTTGTACATAAGTGTGTGATGAGTGGATGGAGTCAGATGATTCATTTAACAGACACGTACCTCTCCATGTCCGTTTTTCTGGGTAACCTGCAATGAAACAAAGCAAAACATCAGCGCTCATGTGGATCCAGTTTTAGTGCAAATGAAAGTTTTTATGTTTGAATCAACCAGTTTACGTCTCTGTGGACATCAGTCGTTATCGCCTCATAAAAACATGCTTTTCAATCACTAACATAAAAACATGCTTTTCAATCACTAACTAGCAGTTCCACCATCACTTCTACTTTACGGTACTTTCCTCGACACAACTCATACAACTAGGTGGTAAACTAGTCGTGCTGGTGTAATAATACTAGTTATTACTAGTTATTACTGGTGACTCACAGCTCGGCCAGCAGCGCGATCTTGTGGTAATAATAGTAATAATACAGTTTAATAACTTATTAAATAGTTACAGCTCGGCCAGCTGCGTGATCTTGTGGTAATAATAGTTTAATTATAGTTATTTTATTAACTTACAGCAGCGTGATCTCGTGGTAATAATAGTAATAATACTAGTTAATATTAATTATTTTATTAACTTACAGCTCTGCTAACAGGGTGATCTCGTGGTAATAATAATAATTAATGATGCACCGATTGTTCGGTAACCAAAATTGTTCGGCCGAAAATGGCAAAAAAACACTTTCGGTGTTCGGTGGAATAAGTGGGAAAAAACCGAACAATTAATAACGGCGTTGTAAAATAAGGAAATAGACTGGCCGCTCCGTAACTGTTGCACCACAAACATAAATCGTTGGCCAACCAAAAACTAACCCCATAAGAATTTTACCAACATTCACCAGCAGGTGGAACCAAAACAACATAAATCAATCTATTACAGGTTTAGATGAGGAAATCAAAGAGCGTGGAGTGAAGTGGTGCAAACATGTCAGCAGTGTGGAAGTATTTTAGAGTGGCAAAGAATAAAACAAGAATGGCTGTTTGCAATGAATGTTCTGCTCAAATATCTAGAGGGGAAACATCTGCAAAGTCTTTCAGCTACAAGTTTGATTTATCATTTGAAATGATAAAAAACCCTGAGCGCTTTAATGCATTTTTATTGTTTTAAGGCCTATGTTACAATGTTCAGTCAGTTAAGCCTAACGTAAGCTCAAAGATGGCCAAAAAATGTATTTAGCTAATTTATTTATTTTAAGATATTGTTCTTTGCTGGTATAATGTCTGCTGGAATATTTAAAAAATGCTGGGAAATTAAAAAATGTTCAGTTTTTTATGTTCAACAAATGTTTTCTAACTTGTAATTTTGTAAAAGATTTTTTTCTTTTAAAAGCATGCCTAAATCAAATTTATTTGATTTATGCAATGGTGAAAAAATTGGCAAAATAAATGAAAAACTGCGAAGAACCATGTTCGGAATTGTTCGGTATTCGGCCAAGTGTTTATTATTATTTTCGGTTTCGGCCACAAATTTTCATTTCGGTGCATCACTAATAATAATAATAGTAATAATAGTTTTATTAACTCACAGTTCCGCTAACAGCGTGTTCTCGTGGTAATAATAGTTTAATTTTAGTTATTATTTTACTCACAGCTCCGCCAGCAGCGTGATCTCGTGGTAATAATAGTAATAATAATTATATTAACTCACAGTTCTGCTAACAGCGTGATCTCGTGGTAATAATAGTTTAATAATAATATTAATAATAATAGTTCTTACAGTTATAGTAATAATAATAATTTTAATAACTTACAGCTCCGCTAACAGCGTGATCTCGTGGTAATAATAATAATTTTAATAATTATAATAACTTACAGTTCTGCTAACAGCGTGATCTCGTGGTAATAACAGTAATAATAGTAATAATAATTATTATTATAATAACTTACAGCTCCGCTAACAGCGTGATCTCGTGGTAATAGTAATAATAGTAATAATAATAATAATAATTCTTACAGTTCTGCTAACAGCGTGATCTCGTGGTTATAATAGTAATAATATTAATAATAATTATATTAACTCACAGCTCCGCTAACAGCGTGATCTCGTGGTAATAACAGTAATAATATTAATAATTATTATGTGCAATCTTTCACTCACTGCAACGTGCAATTATGTATATATATATCCATCTGTAAATATCCATCTGTTATCTTTTTCATATACTAATATCTTATTATTTATCTTTATTCTTCTTCTTCTTATTATTATTATTATTATTGTATACCAGTTTACTGTTTATAGTGTTTATAGTGTGTTATTATTATTACTGTGTTACTACTTTTTCTATTGTTGCCTCTTGTTTTTGCACTATCCCCTTTGCTGCTGTGAACTGGAAATTTCCCCTCTGTGGGACTATTAAAGGTTTATCTTATCTTATCTTATTATTATAATAACTTACAGCTCCGCTAGCAGCGTGATCTCGTGGTAATAATAGTAATAATAATTACAATAACTTACAGTTCTGCCAGCAGCGTGATCTCGTGGTAATAATAGTAATAATAATTATAATAACTTACAGCTCCGCTAACAGCGTGATCTCGTGGTAATAATAGTAATAATAATTATTAACTCACAGTTCCGCTAACAGCGTGATCTCGTGGTAATAATAATAATAATAATAATTATAATAACTTACAGTTCTGCCAGCAGCGTGATCTCGTGGTAATAATAGTAATAATAATAATAATAGTTTTATTAACTTACAGCTCCGCTAACAGCGTGATCTTGTGGTAATAATAGTAATAATAATAATAATAATAATTAATAACTTACAGCTCCGCTAGCAGCGTGATCTCGTGGTAATAATAGTAATAATAATAATAATAGTTTTATTAACTTACAGCTCCGCTAACAGCGTGATCTTGTGGTAATAATAGTAATAATAATAATAACTAGACAAAATTCCCGGGAAATTTTGAAGTGCCACGGACTACTGCCGGATGATCGCGGGGCTTATTTGCACCCATGAAGGTCAAGGACTCGATACTTAGTCATTTGACACCACCCATGACTCTCTATGTCAAACCATTCAAAAGTTATTACAGAAAATATGTAATGAGCTAATAGAACCGCTAACAAGACCGCTAACGGGACCGCTAACGGGATAGCTAACAGAACCGCTAACGGAACCTCTAACGGGATCGCTAACTGAACCGCTAACGGGATCGCTAAAGGGATCGCTAACGGGACCGCTAACCGAGCCGCTAACGGAATCGCTAACCGAGCCGCTAACAACCGCTAACGGAACCGCTAACGGGGCCGCTAACGGGGCCGCTAACGGGGCCGCTAACGGGGCCGCTAACGGGGCCGCTAACGGGGCCGCTAACGGAACCGCTAACGGGACCGCTAACGGGATCGCTAACGGGACCGCTAACCGAGCCGCTAATGGGGTCGCTAACGGGACCGCTAACAACCGCTAACGGAACCGCTAACGGGACCGCTAACAGAACCGCTAACTGAACCGCTAACGGGATTGCTAACGGGATCGCTAACGGGACCGCTAACGGGATCGCTAACCGAGCCGCTAACGGAATCGCTAACTGAGCCGCTAACGGAACCACTAACGGAACCGCTAACGGGACCGCTAACGGGACCGCTAATGGGATCGCTAACGGAACTGCTAACGGGACCGCTAACGGGACCGCTAACGGGACCGCTAACGGGACCGCTAACGGGACCGCTAACGGGATCGCTAACGGGACCGCTAACGGGACCGCTAACCGAGCCGCTAATGGGGTAGCTAACGGGACCGCTAACAACCGCTAACGGAACCGCTAACGGGACCGCTAACAGAACCGCTAACTGAACCGCTAACGGGATCGCTAACGGGATCGCTAACGGGACCGCTAACGGGACCGCTAACGGGACCGCTAACGGGATCGCTAACGGGACCGCTAACCGAGCCGCTAATGGGGTCGCTAACGGGACCGCTAACAACCGCTAACGGAACCGCTAACGGGACCGCTAACAGAACCGCTAAATGAACCGCTAACGGGATCGCTAACGGGACCGCTAACCGAGCCGCTAACGGAATCGCTAACCGAGCCGCTAACGGAACCGCTAACGGAACCGCTAACGGTACCGCTAACGGGACCGCTAATGGGATCGCTAACGGAACCGCTAACGGGACCGCTAACGGGACCGCTAACGGGATCGCTAACGGGACCGCTAACCGAGCCGCTAATGGGGTTGCTAACGGGACCGCTAACAACCGCTAACGGAACCGCTAACGGGGCCGCTAACAGAACCGCTAACGGGACCGCTAACGGGATCGCTAACAACCGCTAGCGGAACCGCTAACGGGACCGCTAACGGGATCGCTAACGGAATCGCTAACTGAACCGCTAACGGGACCGCTAACGGGACCGCTAACCGAGCCGCTAACGGGATCGCTAACCGAGCCGCTAACGGGATCGCTAACAACCGCTAACGGGACCGCTTACGGGATTGCTAACGGGACCGCTAACGGGGTCGCTAACTTGACCGCTAACGGGATCGCTAACTGGACCGTTAAGGGGACCGCTAACGGGATCGCTAACAGGACCGCTAACAGAACCGCTAACGGGACCGCTAACACCAATAACACTACCATCCCATAATAATCACTTACCATCCCATAATAACCATGGATGTATTATAGAAACTGGATCGGAGACTAAAAATGGCCGCCCATTCATTTCAATGCATTCTGCTCAGCCAGCGCATAAGCCGAAAAAATCTCTGACTTCCGGGTTTACTTCCGCATACAGCGGCCCATAGAGCATGCGCAGTTGAGTCACCTCCCATGATGCTCTGGGGCCTCCCATCATGCCCCGGGGCAATGACGCGAGTATTAATATAATATGTATTAATATAATATCTTAATTAATGTATATTATTACATGTATAGCATTACATATATTATTAATGTATTAATATAATATAATTACATAATATATATTAATATAAACATCCGTGGAATGCACGGACACGGCTGTGACGTCAGCTGTGACGTCACGCCCAGAAAGAGACTTTTCTTTTACTTTTCTGGCCGTTATAAAACATTTTTGACGGATATAAAGTCCATGACTTAAAAATATAGAATACAAAGATTAGTAATTGCCGGGGATTACAGCTGGAGGTGTCCTGTGAACAGTTTTAGAGGCTTCTCTTTTACTATTGCGGTCTATGGGAAAAAAGCTTTCTGGGCCGCATGGGATTTTTGGTTGCAGTACCGCGGTTGGCCACTGGAAAAAATCGGCGCGCCTTCTGAGTGCCAGACCCGGGGGCTGATAATAACACTAACATCCTATAAAAACACTAACATCCCATAATAACACTAACATCCTATAAAAACACCTGCCATCCCATAATAACACTAACATCCTATAAAAACACCTGCCATCCCATAATAACACCTATCGTGTGTGTGTGTGTGTGTGTGTGTGTGTGTGTGTGTGTGTGTGTGTGTGTGTGTGTTCATCTAAGGTTAAAAGGTCAGGGTTCAGATTTCTCCATTTTCCAGGTTATACTATGAAGCCTGTACTGAGTGAGTCATGTGACCAGTTCTGGGTCAGTCTAATCAGCACAGCTGAGCTGTGGTTGCTAGGGGCAACAAGAACCTGATACAGAGGGAGCGGGAATGACTCAGCTGGATTTTCGGTTGTGACAAACCTGAAATCACTCCACTTTGCGCTCAAACCGTAGCTCTTAGCAGAAAAACGAAAACATTTTGAGAAACGGAGAACCCACCAGATTATCTAAATGTTATTTTCATACAGATATTCCTTAAAATGTGTTAGTAACGGCAATTCGAAAACAAAAATGAGATTTTTTTTAAGAAAACTTCATTTAACATGGGAGTCAATGAAGAGCAAGACAGGAACTGGCGTGTCTGTTGGCTCCCCCGTTAAAATTTTGTGCACACCACGCCTGTCAAAGTCACATTTTATGAATCACAAAACCTATGTCTATATTCTGACCAAAAATTATCTGTCTACCTTTTACGGTTTGGCCGTGACCTCGAGTTACAAATAAGAAATCATGTTTTTTTTTCAGTGTAACTACACTCTAGCAAACTGACTCCCGTGCTCTAGATTTGAAAAAAAGTGATTTCCAGTCCTCGCTTGAGGGCTCATATCTTGAAAAGTGTACATTTTAGGAAAAAACAGTTTCGGGTTTGGAGAGAGAAGAGAAGTTTTCCTCCATTTTGAAGTTTGAATGACGTTTCTACGTGCAAGTATGAGAAAGATACGTGACTCAGAAAAAAGGTGAATTTTGTCTTTTTTCTCGACATTTTCCCATCCGCTTATAATGGCGCCATTGAAATGCATGGGAAAATCTCCCCATTAGTTTGGAAATTTGGAAATGTTTTTGCACTTCGTGCAAAAACTATTCGTGCCATCGTTCTGAAAATCCACAGGACTGTAGTTAAATTCAGGGCCTACAACTTTCTAAATCGGTTCAGAATTTTTCGAGTAACGGTGTGCGAGTGGTGAGGCCCCAAACTTCACGCAATGCGTTCCGGATGGGGCAAAAAGCGCACGTTTGTGCACGTTGCGCAAAAACGTGCACGCCAATCGCTAATAAAAGTCATACCCATCGATTCCCGATTAAGGCGCACGTTTCTACGTTTTTACTTTTCGCGTTTTCTCAAAGCTGTAGGAGGAGTAGCCGGACAAAGTTTTTACGGAAGAATATATAAATAACTAGACCAAAATTCCCGGGAAATTTTGAAGTGCCACGGACTACTGCCGGATGATCGCGGGGCTTATTTGCACCCATGAAGGTCAAGGACTCGATACTTAGTCATTTGACACCACCCATGACTCTCTATGTCAAACCATTCAAAAGTTATTACAGAAAACATGTAATAGGCTAATAAAACCGCTAACAAGACCGCTAACGGGACCGCTAACGGGATAGCTAACAGAACCGCTAACGGAACCTCTAACGGGATCGCTAACTGAACCGCTAACGGGATCGCTAAAGGGATCGCTAACGGGACCGCTAACGGGACCGCTAACCGAGCCGCTAACGGAATCGCTAACCGAGCCGCTAACAACCGCTAACGGGACCGCTAACGGGACCGCTAACGGGACCGCTAACGGGACCGCTAACGGGATCGCTAACGGGACCGCTAACCGAGCCGCTAATGGGGTCGCTAACGGGACCGCTAATGGGGTCGCTAACGGGACCGCTAACAACCGCTAACGGAACTGCTAACGGGACCGCTAACAGAACCGCTAACGGGATCGCTAACAACCGCTAGCGGAACCGCTAACGGGACCGCTAATGGGATTGCTAACGGGACCGCTAACGGGGTCGCTAACTGGACCGCTAACGGGATCGCTAACTGGACCGCTAACGGTACCGCTAACGGGATCGCTAACGGAATTGCTAACTGAACCGCTAACGGGACCGCTAACCGAGCCGCTAACGGGATTGCTAACCGAGCCGCTAATGGGATCGCTAACGGGACCGCTAACAACCGCTAACGGAACCGCTAACAGGACCGCTAACAGAACCGCTAACAGAACCGCTAACGGGACCGCTAACGGGATCGCTAACAACCGCTAGCGGAACCGCTAACGGGACCGCTAACGGGGTCGCTAACTGGACCGCTAACGGGATCGCTAACTGGACCGCTAACGGGACCGCTAACGGGATCGCTAACGGAATCGCTAACTGAACCGCTAACGGGACCGCTAACGGGATCGCTAACAACCGCTAGCGGAACCGCTAACGGGACCGCTAACGGGACCGCTAACGGGGTCGCTAACTGGACCGCTCACGGGATCGCTAACTGGACCGCTAACGGGACCGCTAACGGGACCGCTAACGGGATCGCTAACTGAACCGCTAACGGGACCGCTAACCGAGCCGCTAACGGGATCGCTAACCAAGCCGCTAACGGGATCGCTAACGGGATCGCTAACAACCGCTAACGGGACCGCTAACGGGATTGCTAACGGGACCGCTAACGGGGTCGCTAACTGGACCGCTAACGGGATCGCTAACTGGACCGCTAACGGGACCGCTAACGGGATCGCTAACAGGACCGCTAACAGAACCGCTAACGGGACCGCTAACACCAATAACACTACCATCCCATAATAAACACCTACCATCCCATAATAACACTAACATCCCATAATAACACTAACATCCTATAAAAACACCTGCCATCCCATAATAACACTAACATCCTATAAAAACACCTGCCATCCCATAATAACACTAACATCCTATAAAAACACCTGACATCCCATAATAACACTAACATCCTATAAAAACACCTGACATCCCATAATAACACTAACATCCTATAAAAACACCTGACATCCCATAATAACACTAACATCCTATAAAAACACCTGTCATCCCATAATAACACTAACATCCTATAAAAACACCTGACATCCCATAATAACACTAACATCCTATAAAAACACCTGACATCCCATAATAACACCTATCGTGTGTGTGTGTGTGTGTGTGTGTGTGTGTGTGTGTGTGTGTGTGTGTGTGTGTGTGTGTGTGTGTGTGTGTGTGTGTGTGTGTGTGTGTGTGTGTGTGTTCATCTAAGGTTAAAAGGTCAGGGTTCAGATTTCTCCATTTTCCAGGTTATACTATGAATTCTGTACTGAGTGAGTCATGTGACCAGTTCTGGGTCAGTCTAATCAGTCATCAGCTGAGCTCTGGTTGCTAGGGGCAACAAGAACCTGATACAGAGGGAGCGGGAATGACTCAGCTGGATTTTTGGTTGTGACAAACCTGAAATCACTCCACTTTGCGCTCAAACCGTAGCTCTTAGCAGAAAAACGAAAACATTTTGAGAAACAGAGAACCTACCAGATTATCTAAATGTTATTTTCATACAGATATTCCTTAAAATGTGTTAGTAACGGCAATTTGAAAACAAAAATGAGATTTTTTTTAAGAAAACTTCATTTAACATGGGAGTCAATGAAGAGAGAGACAGGAACTGGCGTGTCTGTTGGCTCCCCCGTTAAAATTTTGTGCACACCACGCCTGTCAAAGTCACATTTTATAAATCACAACACCTATGTCTATATTCTGACCAAAAATTATCTGTCTACCTTTTACGGTTTGGCCGTGACCTCGAGTTACAAATAAGAAATCATGTTTTTTTTTCAGTGTAACTACACTCTAGCAAACTGACTCCCGTGCTCTAGATTTGAAAAAAAGTGATTTCCAGTCCTCGCTTGAGGGCTCATATCTTGAAAAGTGTACATTTTAGGAAAAAACTGTTTCGGGTTTGGAGAGAGAAGAGAAGTTTTCCTCCGTTTTGAAGTTTGAATGACGTTTCTACGTCCAAGTATGAGAAAGATACGTGACTCAGAAAAAAGGTGATTTTTGTCTTTTTTTCTCAACATTTTCCCATCCGCTTATAATGGCGCCATTGAAATGCATGGGAAAATCTTCCCCATTAGTTTGGAAATTTGGAAATGTTTTTGCACTTCGTGCAAAAACTATTCGTGCCATCGTTCTGAAAATCCACAGGACTGTAGTTAAATTCAGGGCCTACAACTTTCTAAATCGGTTCAGAATTTTTCGAGTAACGGTGTGCGAGTGGTGAGGCCCCAAACTTCACGCAATGCGTTCCGGATGGGGCAAAAAGCGCACGTTTGTGCACGTTGCGCAAAAACGTGCACGCCAATCGCTAATAAAAGTCATACCCATCGATTCCCGATTAAGGCGCACGTTTCTACGTTTTTACTTTTCGCGTTTTCTCAAAGCTGTAGGAGGAGTAGCCGGACAAAGTTTTTACGGAAGAATATATAAATAATAATAAGCCTGAGCAATAGTATGAGTGCCTCGTGCTGCGCACGAGGCACTCCTCCTCCATTGAGCTTGCGCAGCTCAATGGAGGAGGCGTGCCACGTGGCGCAGCCGTGGCACTAATAATAAGCCTGAGCAATAGTATGAGTGCCTCGTGCTGCGCACGAGGCACTCCTCCTCCATTGAGCTTGCGCAGCTCAATGGAGGAGGCGTGCCACGTGGCGCAGCCGTGGCACTAATTAATAACTTACAGCTCCGCTAGCAGCGTGATCTCGTGGTAATAATAATAGTAATAATACCGTATTTTCTGGACTATAAGCCGCACCTGTATATAAGCCGCACCCGCTCTATTTTTAAAAAAACAATAAAAAAAGATATACAAGCCGCCCCTGTATATAAGCCGCACCCACTTTTATTTAAAAAAAAAAGATATGCAAGCCGCAGATCTTTATGTTGTTAGATTAGATATTTACTACATGTAAAGAACGATTTTGAAGTGTAAATTGTGTACATGTTTGTACCTAAATAGATCTTTTCCTAACAGTGTCTTTTAACACGGCAGCAACTTTGCTGATTAAAAGTGGACTGAACCAAGAGAAAATAACCGGTATTTATCTGTTTGAAATCTGCTTCCACCTACTTCTATCTGCTTTTTTGTCTTAGTTTTTATTCTAATTCCGGTTAGCACTCCCCCTAGCGGTGGAAGAAAAATCCACAGAATAGCCGCACCTTTGTATAAGCCGCATGGTTCAAAACCTAGGAAAAAAGTAGCGGCTTATAGTCCAGAAAATACGGTAATAATAATAATAATAATAATTAATAACTTACAGTTCTGCTAACAGCGTGATCTCGCAGTAATAATAGTAATAATAGTTTAATAATAGTAATTAATAACTTACAGTTCTGCTAACAGCCTGATCTCGTGGAAATAATAATAATAATTAGTGCCACGGCTGCGCCACGTGGCACGCCTCCTCCATTGAGATGCGCAAGCTCAATGGAGGAGGAGTGCCTCGTGCGCAGCACGAGGCACTCATACTATTGCTCAGGCTTATTATTTATTTATTTCTTTATTTATTATTATTCCATATTCTTCCGTATAAACTTCGGCGCGTAACTAGTCCCACAGCTTTGAGAAAACGCGAAAAGTAAAAACGTAGAAACGTGCGCCTTAATCGGGAATCGATGGGTATGACTTTTATTAGCGATTGGCGTGCACGTTTTTGCGCAACGTGCACAAACGTGCGCTTTTTGCCCCATCCGGAACGCATTGCGTGAACTTTGGGGCCTCACCACTCGCACACCGTTACTTGAAAAATTATGAACCGATTTAGAAAGTTGTAGGCCCTGAATTTAACTACAGTCCTGTGGATTTTCAGAACGATGGCACGAATAGTTTTTGCACGAAGTGCAAAAACATTTCCAAATTTCCAAACTAATGGGGAAGATTTTCCCATGTATTTGTATGGGGCAGCATTTCACACTGTGGGTGTGAAATGTCCGGTGAAGGTTAAAAAAAAAAAAAAATCACCTTTTTTCCGAGTCACCTATCTTTCTCATACTTGCACGTAGAAACGTCATTCAAACTTCAAAACGGAGGAAAACTTCTCATCTCTCTCTAAACCCCGGACTGTTTTTTCCTAAAATGTACACTTTTCAAGATATGAGCCTTCAAGCGAGGACTAAAAAACCCCCTTTTTCAAATCTAGAGTGGAGGTTCTAATTGATCAGAGTGAGCAGAACCCTGAAAAAATGACCATAATTTTTATTTGTAACTCGACCTCACGGCCGAACCGTAAAAGCTGGACAGATAATTTTTGGTCAGAATGTAGACATACATTTTGGTATTCTTAAAATGTGACTTTGACAGGCGTGGTGTGCACAAAATTTAAACGGGGAGACTAAGAGCCATGCCAATTCCTGTCTCGCTCTCCATTCACTGCAATGTTAAAAAAAAATTTCTTCAAAAAAATCTCATTTTTGTTTTCGAATTGCCGTTACTAACACATTTTAAGGAATATCTGAATGAAATTAAGATTGTCAGAATCTTCCGGGTTCTGTCTCTCTCACGATGTCTTTGTTTTTCTGCTAGGAGCTACAGTTTGATTACAAGGTGAAGTTACTTGAGGCTTGTCAAATCCGAAAAACTAGCTGAGTCATTCCAATACAATATACACTACCATACTTCCGGGTCATGTGACCCAGAACTAGTCACATGACCCACTCAATGCAGACTTCATAATACTTTACCTTGGATAATGGAGGAATCTGAACCCTGACCTTACATGATCCCCAGTCCTGCTGGGGACAGGTTCATGGGATATATATGTATATTATTATTATTATAATACATATAAATATTTACATTTGTATATTATATATACATATTAGTCCCGCCCCTTCTTGTGATTGGCCGATACGTTTTAGTCCAATATCTTTTGAATGGTTTGACATACAGAGACATGGGTGGTGTCAAATGACTAAGTATCGATTCCCTGACCCTCATTGGTGCAAATTAGCCACGCCCCTTCTTCTGATTGGCCGATACGTTATAGTCCAATATCTTTTGAATGGTTGGACATACAGAGACATGGGTGGTGTCAAATGACTAAGTATCGAGCCCCTGACCCTCATTGGTGCAAATTAGCCCCGCCCCTTCTTCTGATTGGCTGATACGTTAAAGTCCAATATCTTTTGAATGGTTTGACATACAGAGACATGGGTGGTGTCAAATGACTAAGTATCGAGTCCCTGACCCTCATTGGTGCAAATTAGCCACGCCCCTTCTTCTGATTGGCCGATACGTTATAGTCCAATATCTTTTGAATGGTTTGACATACAGAGACATGGGTGGTGTCAAATGACTAAGTATCGAGTCCCTGACCCTCATTGGTGCAAATTAGCCCCGCCCCTTCTTCTGATTGGCCGATACGTTATAGTCCAATATCTTTTGAATGGTTTGACATAGAGAGTCATGGGTGGTGTCAAATGACTAAGTATCGAGTCCCTGACCCTCATTGGTGCAAATTAGCCCCGCCCCTTCTTCTGATTAGCTGATACGTTAATGTCCAATAGCTTTTGAATGGTTTGACATAGAGAGTCATGGGTGGTGTCAAATGACTCAGTATCGACTCCTTGACCCTCATTGGTGCAATTTAGCCCCGCCCTTTTTTCTGATTGGCCGATACGTTATAGTCCAATATCTTTTGAATGGTTTGACATACAGAGTCATGGATGATGTCATATTAATCAGTATAGAGTCCTTGACCCTCATTGGTGCAAATTAGCCCCGCCCCTTCTTCTGATTGGCCGATACGTTAGGCCGCGTTCAGACTGCAGGATAATCTGATTCATATCTGATTCCTTCTCATATCCGATTTTCAGGGCTGACTGTCCACACTGTTTTTTGTCCATATCAGATATGGCTCTGTTCAGACTGGGCCACCTCATTGACGGGTTGCCGTAGCAACGACGTCGGAGCGGAGACGTCACCCAGCGCGTGTATTGTGTAAAGTCATGTATTTTTATATATATATATAAAAAAATCCCAAAATATCTGTACCGTTTCTGATTGGGTCGGCACTGCGCATCATTTTTAGACACAACAATGAACGCACACTGCAAAAGTTGTGTCTCGGCGGAGGAACCCGGCGTCCCAGCAAAATGAGAAACAGAGAAAAGTGTTCAGAACAAACCCACCAGCAAACTAACAAACCAACTAACAAAGCTCAGAGTTAACAAAACGAACCAGCAATGAACAACTGGCAGCCCCGCTCCATAACCTCTCCTCCTGATGAGCTGACGGGCTGCAGGTTCAGGCTCACAGCGCGACTGAAGGCTGATTTATGGTTCCGCGTTACACCAACGCAGAGCCTATGGCGTAGGGGAAGGGGTGACCCGCACCGTACGTGGAAATGCGGTCTTTTTTCTGCTATTAAAACATGATTTGTAATGTGAATTTGCAACACTTAAACTACAAATAATAGTTTTTCACGTGACATCAGAGATTGTACATGCTCTCTGTGTAAGGATGAGTAGCTCCACAACTGGAAATGGGCGGGTGGTTTGGAGCGTCTGGGACAGTCATATCCGATCTGAGTGTTTGGAGCTGTTCAGACTGAGACGCATCCACCCAAATGCGATAATGATCGGATATGAAACTACCTCCCGGAGGTGGTTTCGATCTGGTTTGCAAAAATCGTATCTCATGCGGTTTGGGACTGTTCAGAGTTCAAAAGAGTCATCTATGGGGGTATTATTGTTCCAATATTATTTGTCTGCGTATCTCAATCGGTGTGTGCGTAAAAAGATTTGTGTGTCTGTATTCAGATTTGTGTGTGCGTAAAAAGATTTGTGTGTCTGTATTCAGATATGTGTGTGCGTAAAAAGATTTGTGTGTCTGTATTCAGATCTGTGTGTGCGTAAAAAGATTTGTGTGTCTGTATTAAGATCTGTGTGTGCGTAAAAAGATTTGTGTGTCTGTATTCAGATTTGTGTGTGCGCAAAAATCAGCCGGGAGCTCTCGATTAGCTGTCTTTGCACACGTGGATTTTGACACACTTCTGCCGCGGCAAATCTGTAAAAAGATCTGTGTGTAAAACGATTTGTCCGTATCTTTTGCTTTGCCCTGAGCTCGGACTCACAGGCTCACGCCAGGCTACAGTAGCATTGCAGCCTTCACACCACTAGTCGGCGCGTAGCTTTCAGTCAGTACGTTCACCTGCAGCAGTTCCATCAGGTTTCTGAACATATTATTAGACATCGTTTGCACTTTTAAACTGCATGCAAAGACCTGAACCCCATCTACTTCGGACCTATGTCGGACATTTAGTAATCGGGTTGCATATGGAGTAAGATAACTTCCAAAAAGATGTGTTCATGTTATAACTATTCGTATTCGTAATGATAAACATTTGTATCTAAATAAAAAAGTTGTACTCAAAATTCTGCTGTCACGCACATGAGTCTGACAAATTATTAGGTTAAGAGTAAGAAATTAGGTAAGAAATTAACCTTTTACGTCTCATTTATTCATTCACACACGCACTAATATACTTGGGAAACAGTTAGGCACCAAATATAATATATTTAATTTTCTCAGATGGCAAAAATAAGAACTTTATTGATCCCACATAGGAGTAATTCATGTTATATCAGCTATAAAGAACAAGGTAGTACTGAAAAAAACAATAATCTATCATCCCTCACAAAAATAAGAATAGAGAAACATATTTTCTCATCAACAAAACAAATTTGAATTTTTTGAAATAACAAAATAACACATTTGAACCATTTTTCAGACAATAAATGAACTGAAAAAATCTGAAGAATTGTTCAAATATGTTATTTTGTTACTTGAAAATGTTTAAATATGTTTATGTAAAATATGCTTTGTTGATGAGAAAATATATTTTTCTTATTTTTGTGAGGGGGGATAGGCTATATATTCTTTTTCGGCACTACCTTGTTCTCTAATATGACATGAATTACTCCTATGTGGGATCAATAAAGTTCTTATTTTTGCCATCTGAGAAAATTACGCACACACAAATCTGAATACAGACACACAAACTCCAACTCTGTGTGGAGTTTGCATGTTCTCCCCGTGCTTGTTTCCTCCGGGTACTCCGGTTTCCTCCAACAGTCCAAAAACATGCATGCTAGGTTAATTGATCATTCTAAATTGCCCCTAAGTGAGAGTGTGTCTGGTTGTTTGTGGGGACTGCGGGTGGAAACTAGCATTTCTGCTAAACCCGGTGTATTTACACTGCTTAATGTAGTGTACATTAATATGCATTGTCCCATCTAAATAAACTTTGAAACACACACACACACACACACACACACACTATTAATATTTTCTCTTGTACATTGCTCATTTTTCTACATTAAATATTGGTCTTTTCCAATTACTTAACTATTTTTTAGTTATTTCTATTTTATTTCTTTTTATGATTTACTTTTTTTATGCCAAAAGAGTCGGGAAAACATAAATTTCCGACAATAACATATGCCCGCAGCGGGTTGCGAACCCTCGACCTCCGAGACTAAAGACGGCAACAATACAGCTGCGCCACCAGACCGCTGGTGATTGAACAGTGAAGTAGCATGTCTAAGGCTTTAAACCACGACCGGTCCAGCTTTACAGTCAAGTCAGCCGTCATTCGTATTTAAGTTTTCTCAGATATATGGTTAATTAAGAAAAACAGAGCATATTTTTTTTTCATTAGAACTTTTTTTAGAATTCTGAGATAAATGTCTAGTTAATTCAGAAAAACAGAGCATATTTATTTTCATTAAACTTTTCTCAGAATTCTGACATAATTATCTGCTTAATTTACAAAACAGAGCTTTTTTTTCATTAAAACTTTTCTCAGAATTATGAGATAATTATTTTTTATAAATATATATATATAATCCTGTTTAAAATTCTAGAAACTTTCCACTGCCGCTCGATCTGCATTTCTATTGGATGGTAAATATCACATGACTGAATCTATAAATAACTCATCGCAGCTCGGATCGGCCCAGTCTCCAGACGAACCCGACCTGAGCAGACAGACCTTCTGTTGCTGTTTGAGATTTCGGATTCTTCTCGGAACAACCTGCTTTGACTAGTGGATTATTTTGGATATACCTTGGATATATCTGCTTCGCCAGCTCGTGGACTTGTTTCTTGAGGTAAGAAATGTTTTATTATCGAGTCTTTGTGTAGGTAACAGGAGCTAAGGCTAAATTCTATTGTGTGTAAATTGCAACGACCCCCTCAACCACGGCCGTGTATGATTTATTGATTGATATATTTAAATATATTTAATTTATATTGTATTAAACTATGCCCGGCTCGGCAGCCGGAGATCAAAGAGAGCCGACATGAAAGGAGTTCTGGCTTTAGGGATTAAAGTTCTCCGTCTCTAGACAGATTTCCGTCAATTCGAAAATTAGAGAAAAAAAAAAAGAACAAAAAAACATTTGCACGTGCGTTATCATGTTAAACCTGAATTATGGTTCTGCGTTAAATCGACGCAGAGCTACGCCGTAGGCTCTGCGTTGGAGTACGCTGAACCATAAATCAGCCTTTCGTCATTAAACTGGCGCTATTGTAAACCAATTAAGCGAGCCAGAGCCTTGGTATTGGCCAATCAGAAACAGAGGGGGGCGTGTTGTATCAAGGGGGGAGTCTGGGGGAGCAGCATGGATGTATTATGAGCAGTCGCCCCGACCCCCTCCTCTCCCCGGCGCGGCAGGTGCGGGTTCGGCCCGTCGCGCGGGGCCTTCGTCCAGCGGCGTCCCCGCGTCGTCGGGCGGGGGTTTTCGCGGGGCGGTGTCCGGCGCCGCGCGGAAGGCGGGCCGGCGGGGGGGGATCGGGAACGGCGGTCGGCGGCGGCGACTCTAGACGCGCGCCGGGCCGTTCCCGCGGATCTCCCCAGCTGCGACGCCCGCCGGGGACCCGTTAACGGGTCCCCGGCGGGGGCTGAGGGGGGATGACATCCCCTCCTGAAATAAAAACGGTCCAAATCATCCCCTCCTGAAATAAAAACGGTCCAAATCATCCCCCCCCTGTAAAACTGCCATCCCCCCTTGCCATCCCTTATGTCATTTCATCAATTAATGTGGTTTTACTGCTATTTCAACATTCAGAGTCATCACCAGAAAAATAACTTATTTGACAATTTTCACCTGTTTCAGGTAAATTTTCACTTGAAATAAGAAGGAAAAAGATTTATCTTCTCATTACAAGCAAAAAAATCTTTTTTCTACTTATTTCAAGTGAAAATCTACTTGAAACAGGTGAAAATTGTTGTTTTTTTTCCAGTGATGAGTCTTGTTTTAAGTGTAATGAGATTTTTTTACTAAAATGAGACATTTTAACTAGAAATAAGACAAATATTCTTGTTAAGATTGTGAGTTTTTGCAGTGATCCATGTTACTTATCCTGTGAAGGACAGAGTCATATTGATAAGTTCAGAAAAGTGTTTTTTATTGTTGTGTTTTGGTGTATTTGATGTAAGCCCAGTGGATATTTAAAGCTTACAGAAGGCTGCATTTAACTGCTGCTATGTCATTCCTGCAGTATTTCTGCAGGTGTTTTGGTCACTGCTATTATTTGTAATATATTATATTATTTGTAATCAGCACAAATTATCTGTCCCCATATGATAAAATCCACCATCCCCCCTGATATTTTTTTTTTACAACTCGAGTACTGGCTACAGGTGAAGGTCAGAACATTAGAATATGGTGTAAAAGTTAATTTATCTCATTACAGGCAAAGCAAGATATCCTAAGCCTTTATTTGTTATCATTTTGATGGTTGAATTATTTATTGATTTCATAAAATATCCTAATTTTTTTAATTTTTTATTTGGGGTTTTCATAAACTGTGAGCCATAATCACCAAAATTATAACAAATAAAGGCTTGAAATATCTCACTTTGAATGTAGTGGGAAATAAGATATTTGTTTCACCTTTAGTTGAATTTACTACGAATGAAGGTTTGCAATATATTCAACTTTTCCGACCTTCACATGTAGATTATGACATCAATAAATAAGAGCATAATATATGTCCGTATTGGTTCAATACGGAACGCAACTTTTAATTCAAGGGATGGGTGGTGACTAGGGCTGAACGATATGGACAAAATTTCATATCTCGATATTCATGCCAGATATCTCGATATCGATACGATACGATATGACTTCGGTTCGGTGAAAACCAAGCATTTTTCAGAAAAATAAAAACATCAGAAATCAAAAGAGTGCAGTTTTATTGATTAGAACTCACTGCCAGTCATCAACATTAACATAAAGTCACTCAATAATAAATAATAATCAAAATATTTTACTGTAGCTCCGCTTTAACGATAAATAACCAATGCAGTTAGAGTTAGAGTTCAGTACATGTTATTGATTATTGATTGGACGCTGCAGCTGAACGGACTGTCACAACATCACTGCAGTTTCATGACGGAGTGAAGACAGATTACAGATTAAACTCATGTTTCACTCCCAGGTTTCATATTTGATTTATTTTCTGTTTCAACAATTAAATATCTAAAAATGTTAACTTTCAATCTGATCAACAAAAGAACCAGAAACAATTTTCTTAATTTATTACTGCGCATGTGCAATCCCCCCATTTGTCCAATCCTTGTTTTTCAGTATCCTCCAACGAATAGGAAATAGAGAAAAGAGTTTTCCACTCGCTGTTTTAATTCCCAATTTCAATTTTCAAACACATCAATTAATTTTTTATTATCAAAACAAAAGATGGGGAACGGATTATTTTGGTTTATTTCTCGTTTTTATAAATGGATGGACACGTCGCAATTTTCACCAAGCACAACTTGCACAACACCTCGCTCTGGTCGTCGACATCATCCTTTCTAAATCCAAAATACCTCCAAATAATGGAGGGTGATATATGTTTTGGCACAAAATTAGATTCTGCACCGCCACCGGCCGCATTTTCCTCCGCACTCGTCTCTTTTCTTCCGTTTGGATTTCTCCCCTCTTCTCCGCTCTCCCGTGTGTGTGGCTGTGTGCGCCTCACGTCTCCCTCACTCCCACCCTCCTATGTTTGTCATTGGCTGGCTTCAGCTGTCGATCAACAGCAAGCATGAAATAAGCTTTGTGGTTGGCTGGCCGTAGTGGTGCGTTCAAGGGCAATCTTAAAAGTAGTGTTTATGGAGACTGCTCGAGCTGTACAAGCAGGGTGAGCGGAAATATATCGTTTATATCGTTGCTTTTCCGTTATTAATGTCTTGAATGTTCATATCTCGATATAGATACGATAACGGTATATCGTTCAGCCCTAGTGGTGACCCAAGTTCTGTAACTTTGGGGAGCAGAATCTGAACGGCTCGTAGATCCACATCACACTGGACGGCTCATCCGGGCGGCTGTACAGACACTGCAGAATTTGGTTGCTTTCCTCCTGCTCTGAGTTGGCAGGCTGAGGGGAGACCACTTTATATATGTTAAAGCAAGAAAAAACCTGGTTTTCACAATAGGTGCAGTGCATCGATGGAGGGGGAATATGAACTGGCCTGAAAAAAAAAATTTCAGTCAAAAATATTTTTTTTGCTTTAACTGTCTATATGCATGTAGCAGCTATAATCTGCCGTTATGTATTGCTAAAATATTAATATTTAATTTATATTATATATATTAAACGACGCCACGCTATTAAAGCATATATAAATTATGTAAAATTCAGGGGCCTGTAAAAAAAACAAAAAAAATGAGTTCAAATCCTGTCTGTCTATCTGTCCGTCCGTCCGTCCGTCCGTCCACATTGTTGTGTGATTTGTACTGAGATGTGTGATGTGATGTCTTTTCCGTAATTTCATATAAACTACAGTCTAAAATAATTGTTTCCTTTTTTTTGCCAGTTTCCCAGCTTCTGAAAGCAAGACCCCCAACACACACCAGCTACACAAACAGAGCACACAACCTAAATACATAGCCCTATACTGAAATACATCCATTCTCTCTCACACGCACACATACACACACACACACACACACACACACACACACACACACACACACACATTTTTTGCATTGTTTATCGTTCTAGTTGATATTGTGTTTGTTCAAATTTCACACTTTTACACTGCGTTGTGTTTGCCTGTGAAATAACCGTGTTTTGGAGTGTTTTTTTCTGAAGTGTTTCCAGGTTGCTGACGAGATGCCGAAGAAGGGAAAGCGTTCGAGGGCGCAGAAGCTGCGCTGGAGCGAGCCGGACCAGGTACAAGCAAAGTACAGAATAGATAGCTTTAAAGCTACACACAATAGACTACAAAGCATTAAAGTTGACGTGAGGAAAGTGAGTGCTTCTTCTGTCAAGTGACTGCAATGTGTCACTTATTGAGTGCATTTGATTGGTTTTGTGTTTTGAGGCGACCCAGCCGGAGACGCCACCGCCAGCCCAGCCGTTCGGGACCCAGAGGGATGGAGCCAGCCCCTCCCAGTCTCCTGCCCAGAAGGTATAGTGTTCACTCTATGCTTTTTTTCAAGTAATAATGAAATACACTGTGTAATTCAAAGTCTTCAGTTTTAGTAACTTCAGTTCTGTGTTTCAGATGAAGAAGCTGTGGATCCCTCTGCCGATCTCACCCTCCTTCTCCCCTTACCAGCCTGGAAGGGTATGTTTTTATTTCTTCTACAACTGCCCACAAACACACACACACACACACACGCACAGGGTATTTGCAGTACAGTGCTGCACTTTACACGATGCTTCACAGAGCCGGATTAAATAAATGGACTACACTAGGCAGACTGTGATTTTTGGGCCCCCCTCCACCGATGTTATTTATGAATTGAAATCTTAAACTTACCAAAGTTACTAATAAAAGTTAATTCACATTTTACGTAGCATAGTCATAGTCAAGTTGGTTATTTGTATTCCAAAATAAGTCATGTGTTGTATATTAAACAATCTATCAGACTATTTTTAAATTTTTATTATTTATAGGTTATTACAACGCTCTATTAAATGATAATAAATTATCTTTATCTTATCGATTGCGAGTGTCATTGTTAAGGCAGTAGTACCAGTAAATGACCAATAGGTGTCAGCATTGCTATGTAAACAGAGCAAGTAAGATAAATGTTGTAGTCTATTGCATTTTGTAGAAAATCTTAATTAAATGTGTTGATTAAATTTAATAGTTAAATAAGAGGTCAAATATACAAAGACCAATAAAATTTGCAGTAAGACAAAGTGTGCTGTAGTGGTAAAGATGTTTATTTTCATGGACAAGCATCACCTCTAATCTCCTGGTCTGGAATGGTGTTCTTGACTGCATTCTAAAAGCAGATTTAATCACAGAAACCTTGTAGAAAAATAAGCAATCATTAAATAATTTGAACGATACCTTATGTTTGAACCAAGAACACTTTTTTCTTTTCACTTTTCTACTAATTTGCTCAAACAGCCAAGGAAAACGAGCCTGAATTGGGTGAATAAAAATTCTAGTCCCTTCACCTGGAGCCCATATTCACACCTGTGATTAAGTACAGGAACAAGAAGACAAACATGAACCCTTCACATTTATCACAACCATTTAGGAACTGTCCAACAATAAACCAGACCTTGCAGCCTGATAGCTTAATTGTCCCGCTTAGTCCGCCCCTCGGATTTTACTGATTGGCGTTAATGTGACGCAACGTTAAAGTAAACGTCAATTTTTAATTAGTTAATAAATATTGATTCATCAACACTGAAATAAGTTGTAGATAGGACATGTATTTTTATTTACTTACTGTTTTTATTTTATTTATTTTTTCCTCTGTCTGGGCCCCCCTGCCAATCAGGCCTTAGGCACATGCCTAGTTTCCCTTTGCGTTAATCCGGCTCTGCTTCAGTGTACTACAAGTGTGAGTAGTGATGTAATACTTTTCTGTCCCACCACCAGGTGTCCCCCTCTGACTTCCGCCCAGGTATGTAGCCCACTGTTTGTTTTCATTACATGTAAATTGTAAATTCTTGTTGTTTAATTGTAAACTGATTTTCCCTGGGGTTTTTACAGGTTTTATGATGTAAAGGTATCGACTTTGTTTTAAGCAGGTTCGACAGTTTTTGTGTTTGTGCTTGCTCCTAGGCCACGGTACGGGTCACCGCCATCGCGTGCTGAAGTGGGACAAGTCCACCTTCACTCCCCATTTCCGGAAGTTGGTTGTCCCAGCGGAGTCACCTGACAAGAAGGTATAATACTCTTAGATTCCATTGAGTAAAATCTGTTTTTTGTAGTTTGGGGATCTTTGCACGTTGATTAAAAAAAAAAATTTGCCTTCTCATGCAGTTCGTCCTGCTTGTTGGTGACTCCCACCTTCGGCCCATCGCGGACGGGTTGGTGGGACTGCCGGACCGACGTCTGTCCTGTGGCGTCCTGTCTGTCCCTGGGGCGTCGGCACTTGAGTTGCGTACTGAGGTGCTGAATGCTGTACTGCCTCGCTCACCCGCGGCAGTCTGCATTTTGGCACCCAGTAACGACTTGAGTGCCAGCGGGACCGTCACTCAGGCAGGGGTCGCGTTTGGTAAGCTCCTGCTGACTGCCTGTTCGACCTGGCCCAACGTAAGTATTCTTATATTGTTATTATCTTGATAACATGTCTGATGATATACTTGATTTTATGCGTATAACTTCAATTTCTATGCCATTTTGAGGGAGAGAATGTAATTACTGAGAAAGAACATCTTTCTCACTCTAGGTGTGTGTTTTGGACTTCCCTCGCCGTCTCACCGTAGACCTCGACCTGCAGGAGCTTCTGAGCCAGGAATACCACCGTGTGGCTGCACGTATGGGTATGTAAACAAAACAAAAAGTACAGTGACATGTATAACAGTGTTTCTTGATATTTAAGTGGCAATGCCAAACTTCACTCATAATTGATTTGGCTGAAAGTATGTACAGGACTGTCTGAGAAAATTAAAATATTGTGTATAAAGTTCTTTATTTTCTGTAATGCAAACATGTCATACATTCTGGATTCATTACAAATCAACTGAAATATTGCAAGCCTTTTATTATTTTAATATTGCTGATCATGGCTTACAGCTTAAGAAAACTCATATCCTATCTAAATAAAATTGAATATTCTGGGAATTTTAATCTTAAACTGTAAGCCAAAATCAGCAATATTGAAATAATAAAAGGCTTGCAATATTTCAGTTAATTTTATAATAAATCCAGAATGTATGACATTTTTGCTTTTTTTTTAATTGCATTACAGAAAATAAAGCACTTTATCCCAATATTCTAATTTTCTGAGACAGTCCTGTATGTATCAATAAGGTTCAATGAGTCAATAAGTCATTATGTTTTTTTTTTTTTTTTTTTTTGTATCTTAGGTGTCAGGTACGTCTCTGCCACCCACTACTTTCCGCTGACACAACTGGACCTGTGGTGTCCTGACGGAGTAAGTATATGACACTCTAAGAAATGTTAAAAAAAATGTGGTGTGCATATCTTTGGTAGATGATAGGGAAAGTTCAGGTACAGGTTTACTGAAAATTTCTGTCTGCTAAATCACTTTTGGTCATGTTTGTCAGGTCCATCTCAGCAAGGAGGGCGGGATGGAGAGGCTTGCGGAGTTGCTGTGGTGGACCCTCCACCACCAGATGGAGCCCACAGTCCCGAGGGTCCAGACGCCTCCGAGGATGTCGCCTCCTGCCAGACGTGTCGTCCCGAGGGCCCAGACTTCTCCCAGGACGTCGCCTCCTGCCAGACGTGTCGTCCCGAGGGCACAGACTTCTCCCAGGACGTCGCCTCCTGCCAGATGTGTCTCACCAAAAGTGGTTGTGAAGGGCGTGGTCACCTCGCCACGTCCATCCAGCCCTTTGGAGCAGACACGTGTTCTGTCTTCACAGGTGGATGTGGGGGTGGATCCGATCCCGCTAAATCCTGTGTGGTTTAGTCCGGCGATCCTGGATGAGATTGAAAAGGCCGTTCCGGCCCACCTTCCCAGCGCTGTGGAGTGCGCAGCTCGTCCGGACGGCAGGAAGGTAATGTTCATGCAGATTTTATTTTTTCATTGAGGCCTCTTTTAAAAAGTGTGTCCCTCTTCCTGTTTATTGTCCAAGAGGAGCTAAGTCGCAAATATGGTGTGAAAAAAGTCTGTATGGTTTTCGTTCCAGCAGAAGTCGACCGTGGAGCGCCGGGAGAGACGCGTCGCCTCCAAGAGGACCCGGGAGAAGCAGCAGGTTTGTTATATTTTGTCTGATTTATTTGAGTAATACTTATTTGGATTTGTTTGAGTATTTTGAGTAGACACACCATAGACAAAAACATTTTATTGTTATATTTAGTGAATAATTGTAACACAGTATTAAAATACATGGTTTCATTTTGTCAATGCAGTTCACACAGTTATTTATTTATTTATTTATTTATTTATTGTTTTAGGTGGAGGCACCAGCCGTGGAGGTGTCCTCCAAGCCAGCGCCTTGCAGTCCTAGGAGAGTGGTGGTGGAGCCTGGTGCGTCTGACCCTGCCCAGCCCCAGGAGTCCACCTTCCAGGAACATCCCAGCCAGGTAATTTACATCTTTTAACTGCTGCACCTCTGTTTTTACTCACTCTCTCACACACACACACACACACACACACACACACAGTTTCTGACCCAGGGTTGTGAACCACTGGACTCAGTAGTTTTAGTTTTAATACTTGTGTATTATTATACTTAGTGTATTTTGCTGCTATAATTTATGTACCCTTTTATTTAAGCAGTATTTGACATGCAGGACTTTTAATTGTAATGGAGCAATTTTACATTATTGTATTGGTACTTTCACTTAAGTAAAGGATGTGAATACTTTGTCCACCCATTGCTGGTTACCCATTGTCATGGTTGGAGGCATGTAAGGTATGTTAAAGAATATGAGATTAACGATGATAATGAAATGAATTATGATTAATGATGAGATTGATAATGATTGATCTGTCACTTATAAAATAAAATGTTACATCATGATAACAATGACAACATTCCTTAAAATGATTTCAGGATCCTGCCGTTGGTCCGAGCCATCGCACTCAATCTGTGAGGGCGTCGCATTCTCAGAAGGACAGGAGGTATGGAACCTTTTCTCGCAATCACCAGTGTACCTGCATGGCTCTGACCTTTCTCGCCTACCACCAGGAGGGGGTGGATTTTGACATGGTCTCACTTGATAGAGTGCTTGAACAGGGGAATGCACTCTATGTAGGTATCAAAGAACAGTTGAAGGCGGACAAAAGGTTCAAAAGCAACCACTTGACCATAGAGGAGATGCCGAAACAGGTTTTCACCGATTCGGATACCTACAATGTTCAGTTGGACATGTCGGACTTGAGGGTTGGTTTCTTGAAGGCTGTAAACGGCAGCCCTCGAAGCAGGAGAGGACTGCGCCTTCGTGAACAGCTGAACAGCCTCTCTCAAGGTGTCAACCTTGCTTTTCTCATTGTCATGCCTGAGTGCATTGCAGTGTTCCGTGACCGGTCCGGACGCTACGGGTTTTTTGATTCCCACTCAAGGTGTGCCAAAGGTCTTCCTCAACGTAAAGGAAAAGCAATTATGCTGACCTTCTCTGAATTGAGTGACATGGTTGAACATTTGCTTGTGCTTTTTCAAAACCGTGGCCCTTATGGCAGCTATGAGTTCATGCCTGTTTCCTTTACAAGTGACCACACACTCAGTGAGATGCCTGGGCAGTCGGAGGATGTGACCATCAAAAATCCATCAACGGCTGTACCAGTAGCACAATTGTTAGAAGAAACTAATATCCCACAGAAAACTAACTTCCGACAAACAAAGAATCAGGACTTGAATCAGCGCGTCAACATAGCACGTCCCACGACAGGCAAGGATTTTTCGAAAATCGAGAAACACATGCGAAGAAAGGCTATGCGTAGATCGAGTGAGTGCAAAAAGAAACATGTACCACCTGTAAACAAGGGTACAAGCATCACTAATAGAGCGCAGTATGAGAAAGAGAAATATGTCAGCAGTTTGGAATTTAGGCTGACAAAACTGCAGGCGATTAAAACCAAATACGCAAAAGACCGTTATCACCGAAAACAAAAGAAGAAGTACATCAAAAGAAGTTGGATGGATCTGGATAGTCACAGCAAACAGAAAACCTTCATGAAAAAGTACCTGAAGGAGAGATACAGCACTGATCCTCATTTTAAAATCAAAAAGAAAAACTACGTCAGCGAGAGGTATAGCACTGATCCTCAGTTTAAAAACAAACAGAAAAAGTACGTGAGCGAGAGGTATAGCACTGATCCTCAGTTTAAAAACAAACAGAAAAAGTACGTGAGCGAGAGGTATAGCACTGATCCTCAGTTTAAAAACAAACAGAAATGTTTAATGAAAAAGTACGTGAGCGAGAGGTATAGCACTGATCCTCAGTTTAAAAACAAACAGAAATGTTTAATGAAAAAGTACGTGAGCGAGAGGTATAGCACTGATCCTCAGTTTAAAAACAAACAGAAATGTTTAATGAAAAAGTACGTGAGCGAGAGGTATAGCACTGATCCTCAGTTTAAAAACAAACAGAAATGTTTAATGAAAAAGTACGTGAGCGAGAGGTATAGCACTGATCCTCAGTTTAAAAACAAACAGAAATGTTTAATGAAAAAGTACGTGAGCGAGAGGTATAGCAATGATCCTCAGTTTAAAATCAAACAGAAAAAATACGTGAGCAAGAAATATCACCACAACCCAGAGTTCAGGCTGCGTCACATACAACACTGCATCCAGAACAAAAAGGATAGACTCGCTAAAGATGCTGCACTTCGTATTCGTCACAAGTTGCAGTGTGCACTCAGGATTAAGAGGAAATACATGGACATCGTAAACTGCCGCCCGGAAACTGCACAGCCTGTGGTTAACCCTGTGATGGTAGAAGCCATATCGGTATTTCGGGAAAGAATTAGACATGGGCCCACACATGTCTGCACAGTGTGTCACAGAGCTCTGTTCCCCAATCAGGTAAGGCATTGCAACAGAGCCAAATATGTTAAAAACATTGGCGTGGTGGCTGCTTGCTTGACAGGTAAGTATGTCCACGTTTGTGACACAGATTGCTCAGCCCCGTGCACCGTTCCACAGGACAGGATGCGGGAGTGGATCTGCCACACCTGTGACAGCCACTTGGCCAGAGGACGAATGCCGTCCATGGCAGCTGGCAACAACCTGGAGCTCGCACCCATTCCCCCAGAGCTCGAACAGTTGAACGTGCTGGAAAGGCAATTGATTGCAAAGATCTTACCGTTTGCAAAGATAGTTGCCTTGCCCAAAGGACGTCAAAGAGCAGTACACGGAGCAGTTGTGTGTGTACCATCAGAGATGGAAACCACAGTCAATGCTCTTCCGAGGCCCAGCGCCCAAGCCCAGCTGTTGCAAGTAAAGTTGAAGCGCAACATAAAGTACAAGGGCTATCAGCACTTCTACACAGTTAACATGAAGAATGTGCTAGCAGGGCTAAGGATACTGCGAGAGACTCATTCAGAATACAGCAACATTGAGATTGATGACTGTGCTGAATTTGAAAGTCTCGAAGAGGGAGATGCTCCACAGGAAGCCCCAGATGCTGCACAGCTCAAGGAGCCCAGACATCCGGAAGGAGACATGGAACCCGCTGCAGGCACATCTGGTGAAAAGCAGCCCAATGAGGTGGACGACGACAAGGAAAAGGAAGACCTCAGGCCTGGTCTGGCCTTGGACACGTGCATGCAGCCTCTTGACATAGCACAGGAGGTTCTGTCATATGGGGATGGCATATTTAGCATTGCTCCTGCCCAAGGAAACAAACCTGTCGGTTTCTTTGCCATTCCTAAGCTTGAAGCCATGGCCTTTCCTGTTCAGTTCCCAACCGGAGAGAACACCTTGGATGAGGGCAGAATAATCCATCTGTCCCCAAGTGTGTACTTCAATTCAAGGCTCTTCTCTGTGGATGCCCGCTTTGCGAGGGACCAGAGTTATCTGTTCTTTTCCCAGTTTGTGACGGAAACGCACATCGCTAGGAACAGCATGTCCATCCAAACACGCAAGGGGAAGAAATTCACCAAAGATGGGAGGACAATTTCCAATAAGATGATTCAGGACAAAGAGGAGCTGGAACAACTCATCCAAAATAGGGATGCGACCCGTTTCATGCAACCCCTCCGAGGCACTCCAGCGTATTGGGAGAAAACGCTGCGAGATCTTTTCGCCATGGTCAGACAGTTGGGCAAGCCAACGTTTTTCCTAACGTTTTCTGCCGCCGAAATGAGATGGCCGGAGGTTATTGACATTATCAAAGCTCAACAAGGTGAGCAAGGGGACTTCTCAGAGCTGGACTGGAATGAGAAGTGTGAGATTCTCCGCAGTAACCCTGTGACGGTGATGCGCTTGTTTGAGAAGCGAGTGGATGCGCTCATGACAGATCTGCTCCTGTCACCTGCACAGCCCATCGGTCCAGTGGAGGACTACTTTTATCGGGTGGAATTTCAAGCCAGAGGTAGTCCACATATCCATATGCTGGTGTGGATCAAAGATGCACCAGAGATTGAGGATCCTGAGTGCTGCAAGGATGTCATCCAATTCATTGACCGCTATATATGCTGTCGGATGCCTGATGTGGACACGGACCCCGAGCTCCACAAAATAGTGTCTGAGGTTCAGGTTCACAGCCGCAACCACTCCAAAACATGCAGGAAAGGCAATGTATCGTGCAGATTTGGTTTTCCAAAACTGCCCATGGATCAAACGATCATTGGCTGCACACCTTGGGGGGCTGTTGATGATGGTGATGATGAAGATGTCAAGAAAGACGATGCCCAGAAAGACCAAGACTGTGGACAAAACGATGTTGGCGGGCATAAAAAATGTGGGGAAAAGTCCAAGGATTCCAAGAAGAGTCAGAAGAAGTCCAAGAAGAGCAAAAAATTCCTCTCAAAGCAGCAGCAGATGGCTAAGGAAAAGCTGAAGCCGGTGAGAGATCTTCTAATGGACCCAAATGCCTCTTTCAAGGACTTGGCAGAGTTGTTGCAAAAATGTGACTTGCATCCTGAAGAGTACTCGCACAGTGTCAGATCCCTCACCAGTGGAATGGTGGTGTACAATAAGCGTGACCCCAAGGACTGCTGGGTGAATGGATACAACCCTGACCTGTTGCGAGCATGGAACGCCAACATGGACATCCAGTATGTCATTGACGATTTCAGTTGCATCATGTATATGATGTCGTACGTCTCCAAGCCAGAGCACGAGATGACTGAATTCCTTGACTCTGTCATCCGTGATGTACGGAAATCTGGCGTTAATAAACAGGATGAGATGAAGCAGATTATGCAGGCGTATGCTAAACACCGAGAGGTTAGCGCTCAGGAGTCTGTGGCACGGGTATGCAGCCTACCGCTGAAAAAGTGCTCGCGTTCTGTAATTTTTATACAGACGGAGGACGACGGTATGAGAATGAGTCTTCCGATGAGCAGGCTGCAGAACATGGCCGCAGATGAAGAGGACGTTTGGATGGCAGGATTGCCGGAAAAATACATGCAGAGGCCTGATACAGGCGAGTTTCGAGACATGTGTCTGGCTGACTTCACATCCAATTACAGGGTCCTCTACGGTCAGCAACGTCAATCGGCTACTGCCATTCCCCTCCAGAACGACCACGGGTGTATCCAGAAGAGGACTTCGGGAAAACCTGCCGTCATCCGGTTTACTCGTTTCTCAGAGAAGAAAGATCCGGAAAAGTATTACAGACGGCTCCTAAAACTGTACTGGCCACACAGAGAGGATGCTGATCTGAAGCCGGAACGCTACCCGACCTACGAAGCGTTTTATAAAAGTGGTCGGCGTCCGGGCCGATTGCCTGTGAAAAAGTACGTCAACTTCAATAGAAGGCGCTACGAAGGAGAGGGTAGGAAAATCGACAAAGCCCTCGAACGGTTTCGAAAGGAGGGACCCATCCGCAACGCGTGGAATAGTTTTGCACCAGAGGTTGAGGTGGATCGTTTAGAGTGTGTCGCTCAGCGAGAAGCCATAAACCCTGGCGAGGAGGAACAGGAGCAGCTTCCAGATTTTCAGCTTCAAGGTGAGAGCAGTGGAGCCATGCCAGCAATCCAGGCGCCGGAATTGAGCCCCGACTTTGTGAGGAACATGTTTCGAAGCCTCAATGAGATGCAGGCGTCCGCCTTCTACGCCATACGCGAATGGTGTTTGAAACGCGTCTGGGGTCAGGATCCTGAACCCTTTTTTTACTTCATCTCTGGGGGAGCCGGTTGTGGCAAGTCCCATGTGATCAAGTGTGTTTATCAGGAGGCCACCAAGATTCTGCGCCAACTTCCCAGGTTACGCAATGAAGGTGACATGTCTAAGCCTTCAGTGCTGTTGGCGGCGTTTACTGGCACCGCCGCTTTCAATATCTCTGGCAAAACACTGCACTCACTGCTGAAGCTGCCGAGAAGCCTGAAACCTCCGTATCAAGGTCTCGGAAACACACTGGACGAAGTGAGGGTAACACTGTCCAATGCGGAGATCTTGATTATTGATGAGATATCCATGGTCTCTAAGGATCTGTTTTCCTATGTCCACTGGAGATTTCAGCAGATCAGAGGAAACAGGAGACCATTTGGAGGGATGTCTGTCCTTGCAGTTGGCGACTTTTACCAACTGCCGCCCCTTGGTAAAGGCAAACCGCTATGCGTTTTTGAGGATGATGTGCTCGACCTCTGGCAAGATTTCAAGCTGGTCAATCTGACAGAGATAATGCGGCAGAAAGATGATCGCACTTTTGCCGAGCTCTTGAACAGGATTAGAACCAGGAATAAGGAGGATCCGCTCAGCGCGGATGACGAAGCTCTGCTCGCTCAGGCCGTTGTGGAGGCCGGAGATTGTCCGACAGACGCCCTTCATATCTTTGCCACCAACAAAGAGGTTGACGAGCACAACGCTGCAATTTTAACTGCCTTAAAGTTGCAAGTTGTAGAGATTCCAGCGCAAGACTTTAGAAAAGATCTGCGAACTGGAGAAATGAAACCTGCGTATGATTCCTTTAAAGGCAATAAAAGGGATTTACCTGACAACCTGCAAGCGGCTCAAGGAGCACGAGTCATGGTGATCAGGAATCTCGATATTGAGGACGGGATTGTAAATGGCACTTTTGGAACAATTGCCAACATTGTCACCACCACCGAAGACGGACTGACTGTGGTCAAGCTCATTGGACTTGAATTGGATAATCCCACGGCAGGCCAGAAATTCCGCAAGAAGATTCAAGGGGCGGAGGATAACTTGGTGTACGTGGAAAGGTTCGAGGAAAGCACGAGCATAAGGGGGATGGTTCGACGGCAGTTCCCGATGAAGCTGGCCTTCGGCTGTACAGCTCATAAAGTGCAAGGCATGACTGTGCAGTCTGCTGTGGTGTCCTTGAAGCACATTTTTGAACCCGGAATGGCCTATGTCGCCCTGAGCCGGACGACCTCACTTCAAGGACTATGGATCAGAGACTTTGAAGAAAAGAAGATCTATGCGAATCCTAAAATCACCACATCGATGGAGACTATGAGTCACGCCTCATTCGAGAGTGCAAGACCGCTTTTGCACTTTGTCAAGACCGCAGACCACACTGGTCCAACTTTGACAATAGTCCATCACAATTGTCAAGGACTTCCGTCGCACATGGAGGACATCAGGTCCCACCATGAATTCAGACTTGCTGATGTCCTGTGCATCACCGAATCCCATCTGTCGGGATCATTTGTTTCTCCAGACTTCCAGCTGGAGGGATATGAGATGTTTGCGCGCAACAGAAATGTCTCATATTCTAACAGAGCGGATATGGCTATGAAAGATGGAGGTGGAGTTGCAGTGTACTACAGGAGCTGTCTACAAGCAGAGGCCCGACGGTACATTCAAAATGTGCCCGACCTTGAATTCGCCGTCGTCGAGGTTGAGGGTCCTGTCAGAGCATTGATAGCCACTGTGTACAGACCACCAAATATCCAACTTGACGTGTTTCTTGCAAACATGCAAAGCCTCTTGGACACTTTAGAGATGATGGGTTGCCAGCCTGTAGTGGTTTGTGGAGACTTCAATGAAGACTTGCTCTCCAAAGGGAAGAAAGCCATATGGGAGTTGTTTCGGTCCAGAGGCTATAGCCAGCTTGTTTCCGCTGCAACGACCGAAAAGCGGACACTGATTGATCATATTTACATATCGCAACCACAATGTTGCCTTCAATCAGGTGTGCTGCAATCGTATCACAGTTATCACGATCCGGTGTACTGTGTTTTGACTTCGCCAGAAGCGGGAGGCTTGTCTTCTGAGTGAAGTGGTTTTGCTTTAGTGGTGTTGTGTCTGGATGCCTGTGGGGAATGTGGCCTCGGGTCCAAGTCATCTGTGAAGTACTCTTTGGCAGAGTTCACAGCTTGTTGTTGATGGTGGTTGGGGTTGAGCAAGATGGCCTGTTGTTGTTGTTAGGGTAGTTGTTGTTAGGGTAGTTCTTGTGGTTCATTGTGTTATTTTCTTTTGGTATCTGGATGCTTATGGTGAATATGGCCTGGGGTCCAACTCATGGTGGTTTTGGGTTGAGAAAGGTTTCCTCTTGTGGTCTTTTATTGTGGAAAAGAGCCCTTGTAGGTATGTTGTTTAATTCGGAAAAGGTGCCCAGCCCAGATGAAATGGTAGGTATTCGGTAGGTATACGGTAAGTATTTTCATCCACATCCTTGTCATTCCCTCCCCTTCTCTCTTCCTTCCCCACCTTTCCCTCTCTAGCACCCCCTCTCTGTTTATCTGTTTTTGTGTATGTCTGTCATCTGTGTTTGTCTGCGTGTGCGTCTGTCTGCGCGCGTGTGTGTGTGTGTGTGTGTGTGTGTGTGTGTGTGCGTGTGTGTGCGTCTGTGTGTGTGTGTTAGCACACACTGCTGTGTGCTAACACAGGGTATGTGTGAAGCGTCTAGTGCAGTAGTGTGGTGCTTGGAGCTAGTGCATGTTGCTGCATTGTGCTGCTCTCTGCTCACTGCTTCTGCCGCTGGCTAGCCTTCTGAATGGAGGGTGAAAAGAAGAAGCTGACTTAGTTAGCTTCCTCCTGCCAGTACAAAGCCTCTCCACTACCAAGACTCCTGCAGTGCCTCCCCGGGGCCACACACGGAAACTGGGTACCTCATGGTCCCAGGCTAAACTGCAGGGGATCTCGGAGCAGCAGCGGGCCCTAGAGACACGGCGTCAGGGCCACCACTGTGTGGATAAACCCTGGTGCCTGTCAACCGCTGTCCCAGCTATGGGTGAATAGTCCCCCTGCAGGTGTAATATTGTCAGTTGTACTTACAGAGCCACTGAGGATGCAGGCAAGGTGCACTTACAGACAGAGGTGAGTATACTGTTAGATGTTAGTTTGATTTGACTTTTCAATGCTCACATTTCTTTGAAGTTTTTTAATCTTATGTTAAAAAAACTTTTCAACACACATGTATGAAGTTGTTTTCATTCTCCTTTGGTGTACAGCCAGGATCAGGCATACCTGGGCTGGCTACAGGAAGGGTCCAGGAGCAGCAGGAGCCAGTAGAGCCATGGATGACCTGCGGTTGGTCATGGGAAGAGCTGCAGCAATGTAGCAGCACACTGCTGCATCAGCGAGACTTCCTAGACGGTCCAACACGTGTCCAAGGGGCCACAGCAGCAGTTCAATGTGTCTCAGGCAGGTGCTCATCAGCCAGATGCTCTGCCAATGTATGCAGCTTTCTTCTTGATGATTCACTTGCTTTGAAAACTACAACTTATTGATTATTTCTTTGTTTCCAAATCAGGGCTACAACAGATCCAGGTAGCAGACCAAGTGACAACAGCAGCTCTGGAGACAACTCTATTGATGCAGCAACCACACAGAGGTAAGATTTTCTATTGTCCTGGTGTGTGAGCAATTGTAAGGCTAATTTGTATACTGAATTTAAATTCAGAAATAACTATGATGTATGTTGTGCTGATATCTCTGCTTTTGTGTATTCAGGAAAGAGGAAGATGACCACTGCTCTGCACTGTCCAAAGACATTCTGCTGCCACATGAATGCCCATCAGACAGAGGGATCCTCACTGGTTTTGATGTGGACCTTTGACCTCTGAGTCTCAATCCTTGTAAAGGACTCAGGACTTATTTTGTCCTCACATCTGTTGTGAATGGAAGTCTATTGTCCATATTTGCAACTTTAATTGTCACAATAACAGTTCAGTTTTTGATATTTTAATGAGAGGCTCTTGGTCTGACAAATCATGGTAGATTGACCCAGACTTCTCTATTCTTTTGTTCTGCATTGTAAGGCTTCAATTCTCTCAAAATTTAATTCTTGACATGTTTTTATGATCATAAACTTAACTGCATTATATTGTTTTATCTTTATGTTCTTAATGAATGTTGTCCACATGATTATTACTTACCTTTTGATTATCTAAATTACAATTGTATTATTAGCACAATGATCTTGTCTGCACCCATACAATTTTGAATGCATCTGTAATTTCATTCTTGCATAATTTTTATATTTTTGAAATATTATCTTAAGCTTAATTCACTTCAAGATTAATATTGTGTAAAACCATATACTACTTAAAGACATATGTAAAATGTTATGCAGAACAATTTACTTGAATCAGAGTTGTTTACTTTGTTGAATATTTGACATTTAATAAACATGTTTGTACAGTACTGGTTTTGTCCTGGTGTTCCATATAATAGAGGTGTTATTGATGATTATTATATAATTTAATTTCTAAATGTATTGAATTAACTGTTGTTTGACCATATGATTATCATCTGGGCAAATGGATACAGACACACGCACATGTGCAATGATGTCATCGCTCACTTCAAGCTCCAAGCCTTCAAGATTTTTCCACTTTCTTCCATACATTATCATCATACTCCCACAGTTTTTACTCTACATGCAGAGTACATGCATAGACTCACTCATTCAGTCACTCAAACACAGACACACACTCACTAGCTCTACTCTCTCTGACACGCACGCACGCACACACACCCACCCACACACACACACACACACACACACACACACACACACACACACACACACACACACGTCCATAGGTGTGCATGAACTCTTCAGGGAAACACACACACAATCCTCAGAAAACGAAAGGTGGATGTCCTGAAGCAAGGCCGGAAGCTGAAGTGCTCTAGTGTATATCTAAATGATCACCTGACGAGGAGAAACGCCTACATTGCCCGCCAAGCACGTGTTCTGAGGAAGGATAACAAAATACAAGCCACCTGGACTGCCACCTGTAAGATCTACATTAAGCTTAATGGAAACCCAGAGGTTGCAAATACACTGCTTATCCATGAACTTTCAGAGCTGGATCAATATGTCTGATGAATGTGATGATGATTTAACAACTTGAGGTATGTGATAAGATGACTGGTATAAACAAACTACCCTCAGGCTTAGTCCTTGCACATATTAACATGTAGTTTGAGGAATAAAATCCAAGACCTTTCTTTATTTTTGCAATTGAACAATATAGATATTCTTGCAATTTCTGAAACCTCCTGGACAGTTTTATAAACAATTCAGAAGTTTCTATAAGTGGCTATTCAATTTATAGACGTGATAGAAATAGGTTTGGAGGTGTGGCCATTCTAATACATGACCATTATCCTGTTAAATTGAGACATGACTTGATGGTTGATGATGTTGAAGTGTTATGGCTGCAGGTACATCTCCCCTATTTAAAACCAATACTTGTTGGATGTTGTTACAGGCCACCTAGTGTCAGGATAGAATATTTAAATGCATTATGTAATATGCTAGATAAAGTGACTGAAGAAAACGGAGAGATGTACTGGATGGGTGATCTGAACATTGATTGGCTATCTGATGAGTGTGCTCTCAAGAACAAGCTTAAATATATGACTGATATGTGTGGTTTATCCCAATTAATTTATCAACCTACAAGAATTTCTATTAACACTGCTAGATCTCCAACATCAAAATGTATCCATCATATTTTCACTAATACCCCTGATATGTGCTCCACACCTGTTTTTGTACCAGTTTAGTGACCATAACTGTGTGGCTGTCTCCAGGAGAACAAAGCGTCCTAAAGCCTGTCCCAATATTATGGTAAAAAGAACTTATAAGACATTCAATGAGGATAATTTTCAAAAGTGCTCCTTGGATTGATTCTGAATTAAAGAGTTTAATGGCTCAAAGGACTAAGAAGGTTGCTGTTCTCTTGTGGACAGAAAACTTTATTGTATACAAAGGCATCATGTGACCAAAGTGAACAGAGTCAAAAAGAAAAAACTTCTATCAGAAAAGAATTTCTGACAGTGGTACGGACAGTAAGAAATTATGGAATGTACTTAATGAAATTATGGGGAAAAAATCTACCTGTACCTCTTTTGTTGAACTGAATGGAGTTTATTTAAATAAGCCAACTCAGATTGCAAATTATTTCAAGGATTATTTTGTTAACAAGGGTTCTAAACTCAGAGAGAAAACGCATTGTACTGTTGATACTAACTCAGATGAGCTGATAAAAAAATTAATTATGAAAAACAAGTTATGTCATTTTGAATGTCATCTGGTCAGTGTTTTGCGGGTGGAATTGCTGCTGAAATCTTTGACTGTTGGTGGGTCTGCTGGAACTTGGACAACTTGGACAATAGGCTATTGAGATCATCTGCTGCGGTAATTTCGAAGCTTCTCTGTCACATGTTCAACAGGTGTCTGATTAGTGGTGTGTGTCCTAAACTTTGGAAGGAGGGTTAGATCATTCCTTTACCCAAATATACAAAATCAACTTTCTGCGGTCCAAATAGTAGGCCTATAAGTATTTTACCTGTTCTCAGTAAATTATTGGAGATGATAGTATTCAAGCAAGTACAAGATTACTTTTCTTACAATGATTTAACAACAATGTTCCAACATGCTTATAGGTCTGGCCACTCCACCTGCACTGCAATGACACAGATGTCCAATAACTGGTTAACATCAATTGATGACTCGATGCTTGTGGGAACAGTATTGCTTGACTTCAGTGCTGCCTTTGATGTGATTGAGCATGACATTTTAATTTCTAAACTCATTAATTATGGTTTTAATTTTTCTGCAATTCAATGGTTTAAAAGCTATTTGTCTGAAAGGTCACAAAAAGTTTATTTTAACGGTGCCTTATCGCATAGTAAGTCATTGGACTGTGGAGTCCCCCAAGGTAGCTGCCAAATCGCGATCATCCGGCAGTAGTCCGTGGCACTTCAAAATTTCCCGGGAATTTTGGTCTAGTTATTATTATTATTAACTTACAGCTCCGCCAGCAGTGTTATCTCGTGGTAATAATAGTAATAGTTTAATAATAATAGTTTAATAATAATAATAATAATAATAATAATTCTTACAGTTCTGCTAACAGTGTTATCTCGTGGTAATAATAGTAATAATAGTTTAATTGTAGTTATTTTACTTACAGTTCTGCTAACAGGGTTATCTCGTGGTAATAACAGTAATAATTAATAATAATAACTTACAGTTCTGCCAGCAGTGTTATCTCGTGGTAATAATAGTTATATTATAGTTATTATATTAAATAATAACTTACAGTTCTGCCAGCAGGGTTATCTCGTGGTAGGTTCTCTGCAGCAGGAACTCGATCAGCAGGCTCAGCCGGACTCCCTGGGCCGCCGGGGCTCCTGCTGCGGGCTGGGGACCCGACACCACCGGCCCCCCGAGGGGGACCAGCTGGCCCTCCGAGCCGATCTGCACCGGGGCCATGGTGGGGGCGGTGAGGCCGGTTAGAGCCGGTTAGCCGCCGGTTAGCCGTTAGCTGCTAGTTAGCTGCTAGTTAGCTGCTAGTTAGCTGCTAACGGGCTAGGAGCCGCTAGGCTGCTGTGGCGGGAGAAAACGGTGCTCCTAGCGGCGGCTCCTCGCGACGGTACCGGTACAGAACTATCTCAACATGTCCTCAGAACAGTTTATGAGCGGGATCCGGTTCCTCTGGGAGAGACGAAGAGAAGCTGCAGAAGCTGCAGATGTTTCTGTTACTCGGACCGAGGGGACCGCAGCCGCTCCGCCGCCATGTTGGCTGTCAGCGCCGAGTACCGTAATACCGGGAAAAGAACAGAGCCGTAATACCGGTGATAAAAACCTTACCGTAATACCGGGAATACAAGTACCGTAATAGCGGTGATAAAAACCTTACCGTAATACCGGGAAAAGAACAGAGCCGTAATACCGGTGATAGGAACCTTACCGTAATACACCTACTAGAACATTACCGTAATACCGGTTAAAGAACAGAACCGTAATACACCTAACAGAGCTGAGCCGTAATGCCGATAATAGAGACGGGCCGTAATACCGGTAACTTTACTTTTACTTTACTTTATTTATTTCTCAGGACAATGCACATTGGTGAACATATATAAATATGTAAATGTGCCAGATTGTAGCACAAGGCTAGTTTCCATCTGTAGTCCAATATAGGCAGGCAAGGTGTTAAAAGCAGAAAAGGTAAAAATGCAATAAGAAAAAGAAAACAGAAACAAAGACAAGTACAATTAGTAAAATGAGAATGATGATGATGATGAAAAAGTTAGTAGGTAGGAGGAGGCCCAAACACACATTAGGTGTGTGTACACATTTGTTGACCTCTGAGCCACATTTTTATCTGGTTTTTAAAAGTTGTTAAAGAGGGGCATTCCCTCATGTGTACAGGTATAGAATTCCATAACACACATTACGCACGCAGGTAACAAACCCTGAACTGGACCAGGCTTCAGAGGACCGTAATACCGGTAACAGAAGAGCCGTAATACCGGTAACAGAAGAGCCGTAATACCAGTAATAGAACCGTAATACCGGTAATAGAAGAGCCGTAATACCGGTAATAGAGCAGTAATACCGGTAATAGAGCCGTAATACCGGTAATAGAAGAGCCGTAATACCGGTAATAGAGCAGTAATACCGGTAATAGAACCGTAATACCGGTAATAGAAGAGCCGTAATACCGGTAATAGAGCAGTAATACCGGTAATAGAAGAGCCGTAATACCGGTAACAGAAGAGCCGTAATACCGGTAATAGAGCCGTAATACCGGTAATAGAAGAGCCGTAATACCGGTAATAGAAGAGCCGTAATACCGGTAATAGAGCCGTAATACCGGTAATAGAAGAGCCGTAATACCGGTAATAGAGCCGTAATACCGGTAATAGAAGAGCCGTAATACCGGTAATAGAAGAGCCGTAATACCGGTAATAGAGCCGTAATACCGGTAATAGAAGAGCCGTAATACCGGTAATAGAGCAGTAATACCGGTAATAGAGCCGTAATACCGGTAATAGAAGAGCCGTAATACCGGTAATAGAGCAGTAATACCGGTAATAGAAGAGCCGTAATACCGGTAACAGAAGAGCCGTAATACCGGTAATAGAGCCGTAATACCGGTAATAGAAGAGCCGTAATACCGGTAATAGAAGAGCCGTAATACCGGGAATAGAGCCGTAATACCGGTAATAGAAGAGCCGTAATACCGGTAATAGAGCCGTAATACCGGTAATAGAGCCGTAATACCGGTAATAGAGCCGTAATATACCGGTAATAGAACCGTAATACCGGTAATAGAGCTGTAATATACCGGTAATAGAGCCATAATACCGGTAATAGAAGAGCCGTAATACCGGTAATAGAGCCGTAATACCGGTAATAGAGCCGTAATACCGGTAATAGAGCCGTAATACCGGTAATAGAGCCGTAATACCGGTAATAGAGCCGTAATATACCGGTAATAGAGCCATAATACCGGTAATAGAGCCATAATACCGGTAATAGAGCCATAATACCGGTAATAGAGCTGTAATACCGGTAATAGAAGAGCCGTAATACCGGTAATAGAGCCGTAATACCGGTAATAGAGCCGTAATACCGGTAATAGAGCCGTAATACCGGTAATAGAGCCGTAATATACCGGTAATAGAACCGTAATACCGGTAATAGAGCTGTAATATACCGGTAATAGAGCCATAATACCGGTAATAGAAGAGCCGTAATACCGGTAATAGAGCCGTAATACCGGTAATAGAGCCGTAATACCGGTAATAGAGCCGTAATACCGGTAATAGAGCCGTAATATACCGGTAATAGAGCCATAATACCGGTAATAGAGCCATAATACCGGTAATAGAGCCATAATACCGGTAATAGAGCTGTAATACCGGTAATAGAAGAGCCGTAATACCGGTAATAGAGCCGTAATACCGGTAATAGAGCCGTAATACCGGTAATAGAGCCGTAATACCGGTAATAGAGCCGTAATATACCGGTAATAGAGCCATAATACCGGTAATAGAGCTGTAATACCGGTAATAGAACCGTAATACCGGTAATAGAAGAGCCGTAATACTGGTAATAGAACCGTAATACTGGTAATAGAAGAGCCGTAATACCGGTAATAGAACCGTAATACCGGTGATAGAGCCGTAATACCGGTGATAGAAGAGCCGTAATACCGGTAATAGAGCTGTAATACCGGTAATAGAGCCGTAATACCGGTGATAGAAGAGCCGTAATACCGGTAATAGAACCGTAATACCGGTGATAGAGCCGTAATACCGGTGATAGAAGAGCCGTAATACCGGTAATAGAACCGTAATACTGGTAATAGAAGAGCCGTAATACCGGTAATAGAACCGTAATACCGGTGATAGAGCCGTAATACCGGTGATAGAAGAGCCGTAATACCGGTAATAGAACCGTAATACCGGTGATAGAGCCGTAATACCGGTGATAGAAGAGCCGTAATACCGGTAATAGAGCTGTAATACCGGTAATAGAGCTGTAATACCGGTAATAGAGCCGTAATACCGGTAATAGAAGAGCCGTAATACCGGTAATAGAGCCGTAATACCGGTAATAGAGCCGTAATACCGGTAATAGAGCCGTAATACCGGTAATAGAGCCGTAATACCGGTAATAGAACCGTAATACCGGTAATAGAGCCGTAATACCGGTAATAGAAGAGCTGTAATACCGGTAATAGAACCGTAATACCGATAATAGAAGAGCCGTAATACTGGTAATAGAACCGTAATACTGGTAATAGAGCCGTAATACCGGTAATAGAAGAGCCGTAATACTGGTAATAGAACCGTAATACTGGTAATAGAAGAGCCGTAATACCGGTAATAGAGCCGTAATACCGGTAATAGAGCCGTAATACCGGTAATAGAAGAGCCGTAATACCGGTAATAGAGCCGTAATACCGGTAATAGAGCCGTAATACCGGTAATAGAAGAGCCGTAATACCGGTAATAGAGCCGTAATACCGGTAATAGAGCCGTAATACCGGTAATAGAGCCGTAATACCGGTAATAGAGCCGTAATACCGGTAATAGAGCCGTAATACCGGTAATAGAGCCGTAATACCGGTAATAGAGCCGTAATACCGGTAATAGAACCGTAATACCGGTAATAGAGCCGTAATACCGGTAATAGAGCCGTAATACCGGTAATAGAGCCGTAATACCGCTAACAGAACCGTAATACCGGTAACAGAACCGTAATATCGCTAACAGAACCGTAATACCGGTAATAGAGCTGTAATACCGGTAATAGAAGAGCCGTAATACCGGTAATAGAGCCATAATACCGGTAATAGAAGAGCCGTAATACCGGTAATAGAGCCGTAATACCGGTAATAGAGCCGTAATACCGGTAATAGAGCCGTAATACCGGTAATAGAGCCGTAATACCGGTAATAGAGCCGTAATACCGGTAATAGAGCTGTAATACCGGTAATAGAAGAGCCGTAATACCGGTAATAGAGCCATAATACCGGTAATAGAAGAGCCGTAATACCGGTAATAGAGCCGTAATACCGGTAATAGAGCAGTAATACCGGTAATAGAGCCATAATACCGGTAATAGAGCCGTAATACCGGTAATAGAGCAGTAATACCGGTAATAGAGCCGTAATACCGGTAATAGAAGAGCCGTAATACCGGTAATAGAGCAGTAATACCGGTAATAGAGCCGTAATACCGGTAATAGAGCCGTAATACCGGTAATAGAGCCGTAATACCGGTAATAGAGCCGTAATATACCGGTAATAGAGCCATAATACCGGTAATAGAGCCATAATACCGGTAATAGAGCCATAATACCGGTAATAGAGCTGTAATACCGGTAATAGAACCGTAATACCGGTAATAGAAGAGCCGTAATACTGGTAATAGAACCGTAATACTGGTAATAGAAGAGCCGTAATACCGGTAATAGAACCGTAATACCGGTGATAGAGCCGTAATACCGGTGATAGAAGAGCCGTAATACCGGTAATAGAGCTGTAATACCGGTAATAGAGCCGTAATACCGGTAATAGAGCCGTAATACCGGTAATAGAAGAGCCGTAATACCGGTAATAGAGCCGTAATACCGGTAATAGAGCCGTAATACCGGTAATAGAGCCGTAATACCGGTAATAGAGCCGTAATACCGGTAATAGAACCGTAATACCGGTAATAGAGCCGTAATACCGGTAATAGAACCGTAATACCGATAATAGAAGAGCCGTAATACTGGTAATAGAACCGTAATACTGGTAATAGAGCCGTAATACCGGTAATAGAAGAGCTGTAATACCGGTAATAGAACCGTAATACCGATAATAGAAGAGCCGTAATACTGGTAATAGAACCGTAATACCGGTAATAGAGCTGTAATACCGGTAATAGAGCCGTAATACTGGTAATAGAACCGTAATACTGGTAATAGAAGAGCCGTAATACCGGTAATAGAGCCGTAATACCGGTAATAGAGCCGTAATACCGGTAATAGAGCCGTAATACCGGTAATAGAGCCGTAATACCGGTAATAGAGCCGTAATACCGGTAATAGAGCCGTAATACCGGTAATAGAACCGTAATACCGGTAATAGAGCCGTAATACCGGTAATAGAGCCGTAATACCGGTAATAGAAGAGCCGTAATACCGGTAATAGAGCTGTAATACCGGTAATAGAGCCGTAATACCGCTAACAGAACCGTAATACCGGTAACAGAACCGTAATATCGCTAACAGAACCGTAATACCGGTAATAGAGCTGTAATACCGGTAATAGAAGAGCCGTAATACCGGTAATAGAAGAGCCGTAATACCGGTAATAGAGCTGTAATACTGGTAATAGAGCCGTAATACCGGTAATAGAGCCGTAATACCGGTAATAGATGAGCCGTAATACCGGTAATAAAGCCGTAATACCGGTAATAGAGCCGTAATACCGGTAATAGAAGAGCCGTAATACCGGTAATAGAAGAGCCGTAATACCGGTAATAGAACCGTAATACCGGTAATAGAGCCGTAATACCGGTAATAGAAGAGCCGTAATACCGGTAATAGAAGAGCCGTAATACCGGTAATAGAGCCGTAATACCGGTAATAGAAGAGCCGTAATACCGGTAATAGAAGAGCCGTAATACCGGTAATAGAGCCGTAATACTGGTAATAGAAGAGCCGTAATACCGGTAATAAAGCCGTAATACCGGTAATAGAGCCGTAATACCGGTAATAGAGCTGTAATACTGGTAATAGAAGAGCCGTAATACCGGTAATAAAGCCGTAATACCGGTAATAAAGCCGTAATACCGGTAATAGAGCTGTAATACCGGTAATAGAGCCGTAATACCGGTAACTTTACTTTTACTTTACTTTATTTATTTCTCAGGACAATGCACATTGGTGAACATATATAAATATGTAAATGTGCCAGATTGTAGCACAAGGCTAGTTTCCATCTGTAGTCCAATATAGGCAGGCAAGGTGTTAAAAGCAGAAAAGGTAAAAATGCAATAAGAAAAAGAAAACAGAAACAAAGACAAGTACAATTAGTAAAATGAGAATGATGATGATGATGATGAAAAAGTTAGTAGGTAGGAGGAGGCCCAAACACACATTAGGTGTGTGTACACATTTGTCGACCTCTGAGCCACATTTTTATCTGGTTTTTAAAAGTTGTTAAAGAGGGGCATTCCCTCATGTGTACAGGTATAGAATTCCATAACGCACATTACGCACGCAGGTAACAAACCCTGAACTGGACCAGGCTTCAGAGGACCGTAATACCGGTAACAGAAGAGCCGTAATACCGGTAATAGAGCAGTAATACCAGTAATAGAAGAGCCGTAATACCGGTAATAGAGCCGTAATACCGGTAATAGAGCCGTAATACCGGTAATAGAAGAGCCGTAATACCGGTAATAGAGCAGTAATACCGGTAATAGAGCCGTAATACCGGTAATAGAGCAGTAATACCGGTAATAGAACCGTAATACCGGTAATAGAGCCGTAATACCGGTAATAGAGCAGTAATACCGGTAATAGAGCCGTAATACCGGTAACAGAAGAGCCGTAATACCGGTAATAGAGCAGTAATACCGGTAATAGAGCCGTAATACCGGTAATAGAAGAGCCGTAATACCGGTAATAGAGCAGTAATACCGGTAATAGAGCCGTAATACCGGTAATAGAGCAGTAATACCGGTAATAGAGCCGTAATACCGGTAATAGAGCCGTAATACCGGTAATAGAGCAGTAATACCGGTAATAGAGCAGTAATACCGGTAATAGAGCCGTAATACCGGTAATAGAAGAGCCGTAATACCGGTAATAAAGCCGTAATACCGGTAATAAAGCCGTAATACCGGTAATAGAGCAGTAATACCGGTAATAAAGCCGTAATACCGGTAATAGAGCAGTAATACCGGTAATAGAAGAGCCGTAATACCGGTAATAGAAGAGCCGTGATACCGGTAACATGAAAACTTCAACAATTAATTTACCGTTGGGAATTAATACAGTAATTTGTATTTGAATTTGTCAACATATTTCCAGCTGCATTGGTAAGTAAAGGTCTGGAGGCTGATGCACACCTAAAAAAGACTTGGTGAAACAGGTGCGTAGGAGTAGGTAGGAGTGAATCAAGGAAAAAAAGGGGGTCTCCCGCACACTGTAAGGTCAAGTGCAAAAAACTTTAATAGGGTAAACAAAAAAGCAACGTTTCGGTCCACAGGACCTTTCTCAAGCAGAGATTTTTAAAAGAAACTCATGTCGTTTACTTGTTAAAATGCCCCTGTGGTTTATGCTATGTGGGCAAGACCATCAGAAAATTAAAAGTAAGAATCAGTGAACACAAGAGTGCCATCCGCAGACAGGACAGAAACTCACCAGTGGCCTTACACTTCAACGAGGCCAAGCATGACATCGCAACCTTGCGATTTTATGGCATTGAACTGGTTAAATCACCACCTCGTGGAGGTGATCATGACCTCCTTTTGAAGAGACGTGAAGCATTCTGGATCTTCACCTTACAGACTTTATCCCCTAAAGGTCTTAACGATGAATTTTTATTGAATGTGATGCTATAATTTTGTACTTAGTAGTATACGGCTTTTATGATCAACAAAGATCTTATTTATTCTGCTCATCATTACATGCATCTATCACCAGGTATTGAAACCCTACTGGACCATCCCCCTCCCGACCTCTATGTGACTTTTAGGATACCAGGCATGGACTTACTATGACTACTTTCTTTCATCCATGCACAGTGAGGTGTTTTTTGTGTTTAAAACCGTATCAACATATGTACTGTAACTTTATGACCGGCATGGTCTTACGATGACTATGATCCTCCTTTCCATGCACTGTTATTGTAAGTTTTTAAAATAATCAAGGCTATTTCCCTTGGTATAGTACATGCATTGTATCTTTACTTTTTCTACTCTTTATTTGTCCGCTATTGTGTTAATATACACTTGTGAGTGTTCCTGTCTTGACAGAGGTGAGATTAATTTTACAGGTACAACCCCTGGGCGGAGCTGTAATACAATCACCACTAGTGGTCTACAGCTGCAGGTCCTCTTGCGACCCCCCACTGACCCAGCCGGTGATTGGCTGTCCCATCTATAGTAGGCCATATATGTACCTGAAATGTTCTTTCTTTTAAAAATCTCTGCTTGAGAAAGGTCCTGTGGACCGAAACGTTGCTTTTTTGTTTACCCTATTAAAGTTTTTTGCACTTGACCTTACAGTGTGCGGGAGACCCCCTTTTTTTCCCAGCTGCATTGGTAACAAACTGTATAGACCTAAACTTGATCAAACTACAAATAATTAAGGTATATTATTGATATCAGCAAAAAAAACATTTTGTTTTTGTTTTTTATTATTATTACATTAATTGGAATTTGATTTCTTAGGAAAAAGGGACAGATAAAATAAGCTTAGTCTTCTTTCTGTTCCCTTTCATTCAAGGAAAGAGATTTGTTGTAATTATATTGAACTGTTTTGTTTTTCTTTTAATGAATGAAATAAAGAATAAAATGAAAATGAAATGAAATAGGTTTGCCTAAGGTGGTTGCAGGGAGCTCTACACTCCATGCTTTGTATTTGTTTTAACATTTATTCCCTCAAATTTAACAAAAGTTTGTTGAGATAAGAATAGAAATCTAAAATAAAGCAAGCATAGGAATTGTGAATCTGATTTTTAAAATGTGTTAAAAGTGACCACATCAACCATCCATCCATGAATCCGTCATCCATTACTGCTTCTTCCTGTTCAGGGTAGGAGGTCGGAGGAAGGAAGGAAGGAAGCTTTTCCTGGAAGACTCTTCTACAGGTAAAACCATCAGTTACCTGGACAAACAACCTACAAAGATAACAAGTTTAGACATTGCTCATTATTTGTTATTCTAATTTAATAATTCCTCTCCTTTTCTATGCTCCATTATGTGAATTTAAATGCTTAATTTATTTTGTTATTCATATGCACCTTTTAATTCTTGGAGCGCGTTGTTTTTTGCTTTTTGTATTCCTTACAAGAGTCCCCATTTTTTTTTTTTTAACACTTTATTTATAGAAATTTTCAGATTACATTACATCAAATAAGAGAAAAATAGACAATAACCAATACATAAACAATATTACAGAATACAATAAAAGACCAACAGTGACGCAGACCTGTAAAATTAAAATAAATAATAAAATAAAAATAAATAAAATAAGGGGGCAAAGGTCACATCGGTACCATCTGCTACCCTGTAAAGCTGACTATCTTACCAGGGAGGTGCATAAGCAAGGTAAGCGGGTAAAGAGAGCATCAGTGGTCTTTCATATGCTCTAGCACAGGACTCCATATCTTGGAGAACTTCAGGGGATTACCAGAGAGTTCGTATCTCAGTCTTTCCACATGCAGAATGCTTATGAAAGGGCGGCAGTAGCTCAGGTGGTAGAGCGGGTCGTCCAATGATCCGAAGGTCGGCGGTTCGAATCCCGCTCTGTCCCAGTTTGCTGTCGTAGTGTCCTTGGGCAAGACACCTTACTCACCTTGCCCCGTGTGAATGTGTGTGAATGTGTATGAATGTTGGTGGTGGTCAGAGGGGCCGTTAGGCGCGATATGGCAGCCACGCTTCCGTCAGTCTGCCCCAGGGCAGCTGTGGCTACAGATGTAGCTACCACCACTGGAGAGAATGTGTATGGATGAATAATGATTTCTGTAAAGCGCTCTGGGTGCCTAGAAGGAGCTATATAAATCCAATCATTATTATTATTATTATGAGTTCCCTCTGCCAAGTCTCAAACTTGGGAGCTAAATCGGACTTCCACAGTTTCAGGATCTCTTAGCAATCATCATACCATGAGTCAAAGCAGTACGTATGTTACAATCCAGGTTTTTCAGAGTATTGGAGTGTCCTAACAAAGCAGTTACAGGGTCAGGTGTTACAATTATGTTAAAGGCAGAGGAAAACCATTGGAAAATGAGAGACCAAAAGTTGTGTAATTTCGGGCAGGTCCAGAAAAGATGTGCAAGAGAACCTTCTGCTGCATTACATCTATTACACAGTGGAGAGAGATTAGGGAAAATTTTGTTTAACCTGGTTTTAGAGTAATGTAATCTATGGACTATCTTGTACTGGATCAGTTGGAGCCTAGCATTAATCGAGCAAGATTTAATGTTAGTTAATACTTCCTCCCATGATTCATCCTCGATCTCGGTACCAAGTTCGCCTTCCCAGGCTTGTTTTATTTTGAGAGTAGACGAGTCCAGAGTACTTGAGAAGTAACCAACCAACCCTGAAATCAGGTGTTTTGCTTCGGGGGGGCCTAGGAGAGATTTGAACAGTGCATTTTTTTCAGGTGGTAATTCAGATGACTTAGTAGCCTGTTGAACATAGTGTCTCAGTTGTAAATACCTGAAAAAACTAGTTTTTGAAAGAGAAAATTTAGACTGCAGTTGTTCAAAAGAGCCAAAGTGTCCACCAACGTAAAGGTCTTTCAAACTAACAATACCCTTACAGCTCCACTCTCTAAAGGCTGTGTCTGTAAGAGATGGTAAAAAGTCATGGTTCTGCCAGATTGGAGCATTTACAGAGGTGTCTGGAAAAACACAACATTTTCTAATTTGATTCCAGATCTTCTGAGCATTTAACAGAACAAAATGGTCTTTCCTGTAGACTGCGGAGGACCTTGGGGAAGAAAAGAGGAGAGCAGGGACAGAAGTCTTGCTAGTCAGGCTTTTTTTCAATGGCTAACCAAGGAGGTGGGACGAACCCGTCCCCTCTCTCAAAACCATACTGCCAGTACACCATAACTCTGACATTGGCCGCCCAGTAGTAATGCAGAAAACACGGCAGACCCAGGCCCCCACAATCCCTTGATTTTTGAAGGTGGATTTTGGAAATCCTATGGGCCTTGTACCCCCAAACAAACGGCATGATGATGGAGTCGAGAAGCTTAAAAAATGATTTGGGAATAAAAACAGGGACGTTCTGAAATAAATACAAAAATCTCGGCAGCGAGACCATCTTGATAGCGTTTACACGTCCAATCATTGATAAAGGCAGCGTTCTCCATTTTTCTATGTTCTCTTTAAGTTTGTCCAATTTTTCTGTGAAATTCAGTTTGAAAAGGGCGCTTGGTTTTTTTGATATTTTAATGCCCAGGTATTTCACATAATCAGAGGCTATTTTAAAATTTGTGGATGACAGGAATAGTGGGTCCAGGTCTTTGGCTACTGAAATGAGCTTGCTCTTCTGCCAGTTAATAGTATAACCGGAGACCTCTCCAAAGGAGTTGATAAGTTGGAGTAGATGTGGTATGGATTGTTCAGGGTCGGATACAAAAAGGGCTACATCATCCGCGTAAAGAGAAATCTTATGATCAACTCCACCTAGTGTTATAGGTTTAATGAGGACATGTTCCCTCACACTAATTGCCAGGGGTTCTATAGCCAATGCGAAGAGGAGCAGCGAGAGGGGACACCCCTCTGCAAAGGGAAGGAGGGTGACCTGTCTAGGTTAGTGAGAACGGATGCCGTAGGTTGTGTATATATCATGCGCACCCAGGAAATAAAGCATGGACCGAGACCAAACCTCTCCAGAACCCCCGTGAGATACAGCCATTCCACCTGGTCGAAGGCTTTCTCGGCATCTAGACACAGGATGGCTTGCTTAGAAAAATTTGGCGAAAGAATAATACATAATGTCCATAACACGTCTAACATTAAAGAAGGATTAGCGATTTGGGATGAAACCCGTCTGATCAGTGTGAATGATGGATTCTATACACTTATTTAACGTATTTGCAAGTATTTTAGTGAATATCTTAAAATCTAGGTTGAGCATGGATATTGGACGATATGATGAAGGTTCGGTTTCATCCCTGTCCTGCTTCAACAAGAGCGAAATGTTAGCATCATACAAGGTTGGAGGAAGTCTTTCAGAATCCATTGAGTGGGAAAACATCCTGTGTAATATTGGAGTTATCTGATTTGCAAATTTCTTATAAAATTCAACGCCAAAACCATCTGGTCCCGAACTCTTCCCATTCTGCATTGATCTGATAGAATCTAGTATTTCTTCCGGAGATAGTTCTGCATTAAGGGCCTCCCGAGAGGTGTCGTCTAGATTTGGTATGTTTAGGTCCTTTAACCAATTATCCACATCACCTGTAGCCTTGGATCTATAAAGCTCCTCATAATATTCTCTGAAGCGAGAGTTTATCAGCTTAGGGTCTGTTAAGATTACTCCAGAGTGAGATTTTATTTTGTGGATAGCCCTATTGGCCTGTTGCCCTCTGAGCTGGCGAGCTAAAAGTGTGTGAGGTTTGTCCCCAAGCTCGAAATATTGTCTCCTAAGTCGCAGGAGCTGGTCACAAACCTGACGTGATAAGATCGTATTATATTCATATTTAAGTTTGAGAATGTTATTCAAAGTTTGAGAGTCGCCTGTACTTCTATATAATGGTTCTAATTGTGTGATCTTGGAGTAAATTTTGACCAACAGCATCTTGTTTGACTTCTTCAAAGCCGCCTCATATGCGATACCCATTTTTTATTTTTATTTTCCTTTCTTTTCATATTGTATTTAAATTGATATGTGTCCATTATCCTCTTTGAGAGTTTGTATATTTTCAATAAAGTTTTGTTTAAAAAAAACAAAGATAAAAACAGGACAACTGTGTTGTTGTTGTAGCAGTAGTAGTAGTAGTAGTAGCAGTAGTAGCAGTAGTAGTAGTAGTAGTAGTAGCAGTAGTAGTAGTAGTAGTAGTAGTAGCAGTAGCATTAGTAGTAGTAGTAGTAGTAGTATTGGTAGTAGTAGCAGTAGTAGCAGTAATAAATTAGTAAAGTAAATTAGTAAAAATTAATGAATGTCGGTTTATAAGAATCTTTTTGCCCAGAAGAAAAAAAGACTGACAAAAAAATACCCATAACCATGTTCTTCTCTCTCGAAAAAAAAACACCTGTACCACGGGCTTTAGAAGAAAAAGACGCTACAGCGCGAGTCGGGATGCAGCGGCTCAGAAAAGCAGTGAAATACGTGCGAGGCTGTGCTGATCTCCGCAATTTGAAGCTTTGTATAATAATTGTAAAAAAAAAAAAAGGGTTGCTACTATGCGGATATCACTTATCACGGGTTCTTTTTGGAACGTAACCCTCACGAAAAACAAGGGATTACTGTATATGAATACTCATGGCATACATACCTGTCAAGTTTTGGATTTAAAAATAAGGGAAATTTTCCACCACCCGCTGTCCAACCAGCCCAACCGAGGTCCAGTATTAGATTTTAAGACAGGTTTACAAAATATTTAAAATATCTACCTGTCAATCACTTACAAACTACAATTATGTGCTCTTTATGTACCTTTGTTGACACTGAAATGCTGTGGACATTCCTATGTATGTAGTTCCTATAATAAGGCGCCATTCTGAACACTCCAGTCCTCAAGTTCGGGACTCCGAAGCATTTGATGCCTTCACCCTGTCTATCCAATCACTGGTAGGCATGTTTAGGACTCTGGAGGGACAGAACGGCTATGAATTAGGATGTGGATCTCACGTCGACCGACTAATGAGTAAGATGCCGCCAAGCTATCGCAATGGGTTCGTGGAATACTGCCTGAACCAAGCTATACTTCGGACAGGTACCGACCAAACCTATACCTTACCTGACTTGGGCTCCTGGTTACAGATGAAATCCCAGGCTAAGCGCATAGCAGGTCGAGCTGCTGCTCTCTACAACCACGAATCTCCCAAGCCAACAAATAAAGATCACCGCGCTTTCCATAAACCAAAAGAGAAACCTACAGCGTTTTTCCTCACTGCCAATGACGACCAAGGCTCCAAGGGACGGTTTCCACAACCTAAGCCCTCATCTAAACCTTAACCTTACTGTCCCCATTGTGACACTAAATAACATTTCCTGAACGCCTGTACAGAGTTCAAGAAACTGAGCACAGGACAGATTGTGAAGTGAATAACTGATGGACAGCGGTGTTGGAAATGCGGACGAATTCTACTCGAACTCGAATTTTACACCCTCAAGCGACCTTGCAACACCTGCAAAGAGCAGCATCTGACGGTACTGCATGATGTAGTGTGCTCATGGTGACCACTCCGAGTACAAGGGTGTACTTAGATAGACCGATCAGGTCCCCAAAGGTGATGCTGAAGGTCGTGAAAGTCCTTCTTCATAATGGAGATTGAGTACTAGAGACTTATGGAGTACTTGATGATGGATCAGAGTGAAGCATCATCCTGCCACAAGCCGTGCAACACACCAACCTCACCTCAGAACCTGAAACGCTCAACCTTCGGACTGTTCTCCAAGATGTAGTGCAGCTTCATGGTGCTTCAGTTGCATTTCATGTGTCCTCCCTACCTAAACCTGGTGAGAAGTACCACATACGTCAGGCATTTACGTGTGATACCCTGGGTCTCTCCGAGCACTCCTATCCAGTGAAAACTCTCCAACGGAGATACAAACACCTTCGCAACCTACCATTGCCTCACGTGGACCATGTCCAACCCCTTCTGCTTATTAGATCTGACATGCCTCATCTCCTGACACCTATAGAGCCGGTACGCTTGGGCCCACCAGGAGGACCCATTGCAGTCCACACCAAGCTTGGCTAGTCTCTTCAAGGTCCCATCAGCACTGACCAAGTTCCTGCGTCAGAGCAGCAGTGTCTGTTCACCTCAACAGTTTCACAGACCAGTGAGCTCTTCAAGAACGTCGAGCGACTTTGGCAGGTCGATACGCTGCCTTACGTGAACAAGAAGCAGGTAACCCGATCGAAGCAGGATCAGCAAGCCTTGACCCTACTCCAGACATCCACTGTCAGGGTCATTGTTTATGGCACACAGAAGTACGCTACACAGCTGCTTCGCCGAGCCAATTCCACAACTCCCCAGGCTCCTATGGAGGCAGTGTTGCCGAGCCTTCGAAGTACAGAGCGGAGACTCGCCAAAGACTCTGACTGTGCCAAAGTATACTGTCTGGAGATCCAGAAATTGGAGAAAATGGGCTATGTAGCGGTGGTGCCACCTGATATAGCTACAGTAACCACAGAGTCGTGGTTTATACCTCACTATATGGTGCGGCATAACAACAAAGACGGGATTGTCTTTAATTG